>NC_056749.1:11999507-12086087 GCF_019279795.1 Protopterus annectens | reverse complement strand
AAAGCATGGACACAAATTAAAGCATGCACCACATCTTACATGAACACTTACAGATAATAAGGAACTAATCAAAGCATGCACCACATCTTACATGGCCACTTACAGATAATAAGGAACTAATCAAAGCATGCACCACATCTTACATGAACACTTACAGATAATAAGGAACTAATCAAAGCATGCACCACATCTTACATGAACACTTACAGATAATAAGGAACTAATCAAAGCATGCACCACATCTTACATGAACACTTACAGATAATAAGGAACTAATCAAAGCATGCACCACATCTTACATGAACACTTACAGATAATAAGGAACTAATCAAAGCATGCACCACATCTTACATGAACACTTACAGATAATAAGGAACTAATCAAAGCATGCACCACATCTTACATGAACACTTACAGATAATAAGGAACTAATCAAAGCATGCACCACATCTTACATGAACACTTACAGATAATAAGGAACTAATCAAAGCATGCACCACATCTTACATGAACACTTACAGATAATAAGGAACTAATCAAAGCATGCACCACATCTTACATGAACACTTACAGATAATAAGGAACTAATCAAAGCATGCACCACATCTTACATGAACACTTACAGATAATAAGGAACTAATCAAAGCATGCACCACATCTTACATGAACACTTACAGATAATAAGGAACTAATCAAAGCATGCACCACATCTTACATGAACACTTACAGATAATAAGGAACTAATCAAAGCATGCACCACATCTTACATGAACACTTACAGATAATAAGGAACTAATCAAAGCATGCACCACATCTTACATGAACACTTACAGATAATAAGGAACTAATCAAAGCATGCACCACATCTTACATGAACACTTACAGATAATAAGGAACTAATCAAAGCATGCACCACATCTTACATGAACACTTACAGATAATAAGGAACTAATCAAAGCATGCACCACATCTTACATGAACACTTACAGATAATAAGGAACTAATCAAAGCATGCACCACATCTTACATGAACACTTACAGATAATAAGGAACTAATCAAAGCATGCACCACATCTTACATGAACACTTACAGATAATAAGGAACTAATCAAAGCATGCACCACATCTTACATGAACACTTACAGATAATAAGGAACTAATCAAAGCATGCACCACATCTTACATGAACACTTACAGATAATAAGGAACTAATCAAAGCATGCACCACATCTTACACGAACACTTACAGATAATAAGGAACTAATCAAAGCATGCACCACATCTTACATGAACACTTACAGATAATAAGGAACTAATCAAAGCATGCACCACATCTTACATGAACACTTACAGATAATAAGGAACTAATCAAAGCATGCACCACATCTTACATGAACACTTACAGATAATAAGGAACTAATCAAAGCATGCACCACATCTTACATGAACACTTACAGATAATAAGGAACTAATCAAAGCATGCACCACATCTTACATGAACACTTACAGATAATAAGGAACTAATCAAAGCATGCACCACATCTTACATGAACACTTACAGATAATAAGGAACTAATCAAAGCATGCACCACATCTTACATGAACACTTACAGATAATAAGGAACTAATCAAAGCATGCACCACATCTTACATGAACACTTACAGATAATAAGGAACTAATCAAAGCATGCACCACATCTTACATGAACACTTACAGATAATAAGGAACTAATCAAAGCATGCACCACATCTTACATGAACACTTACAGATAATAAGGAACTAATCAAAGCATGCACCACATCTTACATGAACACTTACAGATAATAAGGAACTAATCAAAGCATGCACCACATCTTACATGAACACTTACAGATAATAAGGAACTAATCAAAGCATGCACCACATCTTACATGAACACTTACAGATAATAAGGAACTAATCAAAGCATGCACCACATCTTACATGAACACTTACAGATAATAAGGAACTAATCAAAGCATGCACCACATCTTACATGAACACTTACAGATAATAAGGAACTAATCAAAGCATGCACCACATCTTACATGAACACTTACAGATAATAAGGAACAAATTAAAGCATGCACCACATCTTACATGAACACTTACAGATAATAAGGAACTAATCAAAGCATGCACCACATCTTACATGAACACTTACAGATAATAAGGAACTAATCAAAGCATGCACCACATCTTACATGAACACTTACAGATAATAAGGAACTAATCAAAGCATGCACCACATCTTACACAAACACTTACAGATAATAAGGAACTAATCAAAGCATGCACCACATCTTACATGAACACTTACAGATAATAAGGAACTAATCAAAGCATGCACCACATCTTACATGAACACTTACAGATAATAAGGAACTAATCAAAGCATGCACCACATCTTACATGAACACTTACAGATAATAAGGAACTAATCAAAGCATGCACCACATCTTACACAAACACTTACAGATAATAAGGAACTAATCAAAGCATGCACCACATCTTACATGAACACTTACAGATAATAAGGAACTAATCAAAGCATGCACCACATCTTACATGAACACTTACAGATAATAAGGAACTAATCAAAGCATGCACCACATCTTACATGAACACTTACAGATAATAAGGAACTAATCAAAGCATGCACCACATCTTACACAAACACTTACAGATAATAAGGAACTAATCAAAGCATGCACCACATCTTACATGAACACTTACAGATAATAAGGAACTAATCAAAGCATGCACCACATCTTACACAAACACTTACAGATAATAAGGAACTAATCAAAGCATGCACCACATCTTACATGAACACTTACAGATAATAAGGAACTAATCAAAGCATGCACCACATCTTACATGAACACTTACAGATAATAAGGAACTAATCAAAGCATGCACCACATCTTACACAAACACTTACAGATAATAAGGAACTAATCAAAGCATGCACCACATCTTACATGAACACTTACAGATAATAAGGAACTAATCAAAGCATGCACCACATCTTACATGAACACTTACAGATAATAAGGAACTAATCAAAGCATGCACCACATCTTACATGGCCACTTACAGATAATAAGGAACTAATCAAAGCATGCACCACATCTTACATGAACACTTACAGATAATAAGGAACTAATCAAAGCATGCACCACATCTTACATGAACACTTACAGATAATAAGGAACTAATCAAAGCATGCACCACATCTTACATGAACACTTACAGATAATAAGGAACTAATCAAAGCATGCACCACATCTTACATGAACACTTACAGATAATAAGGAACTAATCAAAGCATGCACCACATCTTACATGAACACTTACAGATAATAAGGAACTAATCAAAGCATGCACCACATCTTACACAAACACTTACAGATAATAAGGAACTAATCAAAGCATGCACCACATCTTACATGAACACTTACAGATAATAAGGAACTAATCAAAGCATGCACCACATCTTACACAAACACTTACAGATAATAAGGAACTAATCAAAGCATGCACCACATCTTACATGAACACTTACAGATAATAAGGAACTAATCAAAGCATGCACCACATCTTACACAAACACTTACAGATAATAAGGAACTAATCAAAGCATGCACCACATCTTACATGAACACTTACAGATAATAAGGAACTAATCAAAGCATGCACCACATCTTACATGAACACTTACAGATAATAAGGAACTAATCAAAGCATGCACCACATCTTACATGAACACTTACAGATAATAAGGAACTAATCAAAGCATGCACCACATCTTACATGAACACTTACAGATAATAAGGAACTAATCAAAGCATGCACCACATCTTACACAAACACTTACAGATAATAAGGAACTAATCAAAGCATGCACCACATCTTACATGAACACTTACAGATAATAAGGAACTAATCAAAGCATGCACCACATCTTACATGAACACTTACAGATAATAAGGAACTAATCAAAGCATGCACCACATCTTACACAAACACTTACAGATAATAAGGAACTAATCAAAGCATGCACCACATCTTACACAAACACTTACAGATAATAAGGAACTAATCAAAGCATGCACCACATCTTACACAAACACTTACAGATAATAAGGAACTAATCAAAGCATGCACCACATCTTACATGAACACTTACAGATAATAAGGAACTAATCAAAGCATGCACCACATCTTACATGAACACTTACAGATAATAAGGAACTAATCAAAGCATGCACCACATCTTACATGAACACTTACAGATAATAAGGAACTAATCAAAGCATGCACCACATCTTACATGAACACTTACAGATAATAAGGAACTAATCAAAGCATGCACCACATCTTACATGAACACTTACAGATAATAAGGAACTAATCAAAGCATGCACCACATCTTACATGAACACTTACAGATAATAAGGAACTAATCAAAGCATGCACCACATCTTACATGAACACTTACAGATAATAAGGAACTAATCAAAGCATGCACCACATCTTACATGAACACTTACAGATAATAAGGAACTAATCAAAGCATGCACCACATCTTACATGAACACTTACAGATAATAAGGAACTAATCAAAGCATGCACCACATCTTACATGAACACTTACAGATAATAAGGAACTAATCAAAGCATGCACCACATCTTACATGAACACTTACAGATAATAAGGAACTAATCAAAGCATGTGCCACGTCTTACATGAACACTTACAGATAATAAGGAACTAATCAAAGCATGCACCACATCTTACATGAACACTTACAGATAATAAGGAACTAATCAAAGCATGCACCACATCTTACACAAACACTTACAGATAATAAGGAACTAATCAAAGCATGCACCACATCTTACATGAACACTTACAGATAATAAGGAACTAATCAAAGCATGCACCACATCTTACACAAACACTTACAGATAATAAGGAACTAATCAAAGCATGCACCACATCTTACATGAACACTTACAGATAATAAGGAACTAATCAAAGCATGCACCACATCTTACATGAACACTTACAGATAATAAGGAACTAATCAAAGCATGCACCACATCTTACATGAACACTTACAGATAATAAGGAACTAATCAAAGCATGCACCACATCTTACATGAACACTTACAGATAATAAGGAACTAATCAAAGCATGCACCACATCTTACATGAACACTTACAGATAATAAGGAACAAATTAAAGCATGCACCACATCTTACATGAACACTTACAGATAATAAGGAACTAATCAAAGCATGCACCACATCTTACATGAACACTTACAGATAATAAGGAACTAATCAAAGCATGCACCACATCTTACATGAACACTTACAGATAATAAGGAACTAATCAAAGCATGCACCACATCTTACATGAACACTTACAGATAATAAGGAACTAATCAAAGCATGCACCACATCTTACATGAACACTTACAGATAATAAGGAACTAATCAAAGCATGCACCACATCTTACATGAACACTTACAGATAATAAGGAACTAATCAAAGCATGCACCACATCTTACATGAACACTTACAGATAATAAGGAACTAATCAAAGCATGCACCACATCTTACATGAACACTTACAGATAATAAGGAACAAATTAAAGCATGCACCACATCTTACATGAACACTTACAGATAATAAGGAACTAATCAAAGCATGCACCACATCTTACATGAACACTTACAGATAATAAGGAACAAATTAAAGCATGCACCACATCTTAGATGAACACTTACAGATAATAAGGAACTAATCAAAGCATGCACCACATCTTACACGAACACCTACAGATAATAAGGAACTAATCAAAGCATGTGCCACGTCTTACACGAACACTTACAGATAATAAGGAACTAATCAAAGCATGCACCACATCTTACATGAACACTTACAGATAATAAGGAACTAATCAAAGCATGCACCACATCTTACATGAACACTTACAGATAATAAGGAACTAATCAAAGCATGCACCACATCTTACATGAACACTTACAGATAATAAGGAACTAATCAAAGCATGCACCACATCTTACATGAACACTTACAGATAATAAGGAACTAATCAAAGCATGCACCACATCTTACATGAACACTTACAGATAATAAGGAACTAATCAAAGCATGCACCACATCTTACATGAACACTTACAGATAATAAGGAACTAATCAAAGCATGCACCACATCTTACATGAACACTTACAGATAATAAGGAACTAATCAAAGCATGCACCACATCTTACATGAACACTTACAGATAATAAGGAACTAATCAAAGCATGCACCACATCTTACATGAACACTTACAGATAATAAGGAACTAATCAAAGCATGCACCACATCTTACATGAACACTTACAGATAATAAGGAACTAATCAAAGCATGCACCACATCTTACACAAACACTTACAGATAATAAGGAACTAATCAAAGCATGCACCACATCTTACATGAACACTTACAGATAATAAGGAACTAATCAAAGCATGCACCACATCTTACATGAACACTTACAGATAATAAGGAACTAATCAAAGCATGCACCACATCTTACATGAACACTTACAGATAATAAGGAACTAATCAAAGCATGCACCACATCTTACATGAACACTTACAGATAATAAGGAACTAATCAAAGCATGCACCACATCTTACATGAACACTTACAGATAATAAGGAACAAATCAAAGCATGCACCACATCTTACACAAACACTTACAGATAATAAGGAACTAATCAAAGCATGCACCACATCTTACACAAACACTTACAGATAATAAGGAACTAATCAAAGCATGCACCACATCTTACATGAACACTTACAGATAATAAGGAACAAATTAAAGCATGCACCACATCTTACATGAACACTTACAGATAATAAGGAACTAATCAAAGCATGCACCACATCTTACATGAACACTTACAGATAATAAGGAACTAATCAAAGCATGCACCACATCTTACATGAACACTTACAGATAATAAGGAACTAATCAAAGCATGCACCACATCTTACATGAACACTTACAGATAATAAGGAACAAATTAAAGCATGCACCACATCTTACATGAACACTTACAGATAATAAGGAACTAATCAAAGCATGCACCACATCTTACATGAACACTTACAGATAATAAGGAACTAATCAAAGCATGCACCACATCTTACATGAACACTTACAGATAATAAGGAACTAATCAAAGCATGCACCACATCTTACATGAACACTTACAGATAATAAGGAACTAATCAAAGCATGCACCACATCTTACACAAACACTTACAGATAATAAGGAACTAATCAAAGCATGCACCACATCTTACATGAACACTTACAGATAATAAGGAACTAATCAAAGCATGCACCACATCTTACATGAACACTTACAGATAATAAGGAACTAATCAAAGCATGCACCACATCTTACACAAACACTTACAGATAATAAGGAACTAATCAAAGCATGTGCCACGTCTTACATGAACACTTACAGATAATAAGGAACTAATCAAAGCATGCACCACATCTTACATGAACACTTACAGATAATAAGGAACAAATCAAAGCATGCACCACATCTTACACAAACACTTACAGATAATAAGGAACAAATTAAAGCATGCACCACATCTTACACGAACACTTACAGATAATAAGGAACAAATTAAAGCATGCACCACATCTTACATGAACACTTACAGATAATAAGGAACTAATCAAAGCATGCACCACATCTTACATGAACACTTACAGATAATAAGGAACTAATCAAAGCATGTGCCACGTCTTACACGAACACCTACAGATAATAAGGAACTAATCAAAGCATGTGCCACGTCTTACACGAACACTTACAGATAATAAGGAACTAATCAAAGCATGTGCCACATCTTACATGAACACTTACAGATAATAAGGAACTAATCAAAGCATGCACCACATCTTACATGAACACTTACAGATAATAAGGAACTAATCAAAGCATGCACCACATCTTACATGAACACTTACAGATAATAAGGAACTAATCAAAGCATGCACCACATCTTACATGAACACTTACAGATAATAAGGAACTAATCAAAGCATGCACCACATCTTACACAAACACTTACAGATAATAAGGAACAAATTAAAGCATGCACCACATCTTACACAAACACTTACAGATAATAAGGAACTAATCAAAGCATGCACCACATCTTACATGAACACTTACAGATAATAAGGAACTAATCAAAGCATGCACCACATCTTACATGAACACTTACAGATAATAAGGAACTAATCAAAGCATGCACCACATCTTACACAAACACTTACAGATAATAAGGAACTAATCAAAGCATGCACCACATCTTACATGAACACTTACAGATAATAAGGAACTAATCAAAGCATGCACCACATCTTACATGAACACTTACAGATAATAAGGAACTAATCAAAGCATGCACCACATCTTACACAAACACTTACAGATAATAAGGAACTAATCAAAGCATGCACCACATCTTACACAAACACTTACAGATAATAAGGAACTAATCAAAGCATGCACCACATCTTACATGAACACTTACAGATAATAAGGAACTAATCAAAGCATGTGCCACGTCTTACACGAACACTTACAGATAATAAGGAACTAATCAAAGCATGCACCACATCTTACATGAACACTTACAGATAATAAGGAACTAATCAAAGCATGCACCACATCTTACACGAACACTTACAGATAATAAGGAACAAATTAAAGCATGCACCACATCTTACACGAACACTTACAGATAATAAGGAACAAATCAAAGCATGTTCCACATCTTACACAAACACTTACAGATAATAAGGAACAAATCAAAGCATGTGCCACATCTTACACGAACACTTACAGATAATAAGGAACAAATTAAAGCATGCATCACATCTTACACAAACATTTACCGATAATAACAAACACATCAAAGCCTGTGAGATATCTTACACAAACACTTACAGGCAATAAGTAACAGATGAAAGCATGTGCCATGTCTTACACAAACACAGATAATAAGGAACAAATCAAAGCATGTGCCACATCTTACACGGACACTTACAGATAATCAGAAACAAATCAAAGCCTGCATGATGCCTTACACGAACACTTACACATAATTAGGAAAAAATCAAAGCCTGCATCATGTCTTACACAAACATGTACAGATAATAAGGAACACATTAAAGCATGTGCCATGTCTTACACAAACACAGATAATAAGGCATGCCACTGGAAATTCTTTCACTCAGCTTAAACATTATCAACCAGTATGAGAGCAAAGCAGCTCTCCTTTTGTCTGCTAATATCTACAATAATGCCAGGACACTTCTATCCATCGTTTGCTCTTCTTTTTCATATCAGCAATAACTATTACACTCTATGAAATCTGGAACTCTCTACTTTTAAGAATCAGATCAAACACAGATCTTCCAACCTTTAAACTTATGTTAAAAGAATCTAAATAATGGATCTGCTATTGCTCAAATTCTGTCTGAAACCAATACCTCCCACTTACAATTCTCTGCCTTATTTTCTACACCTTACCTAACCCTCATCCTTCTATTCTTCACTTTATACTACTAATCCCTAATGCTTACTCTACTCTTTACTTCCATCACTGTTACTAATCCCTACTACTGTACTCTCCCCTTCCTTCACTGTTACCAATCCCTACTGCTTTCTCTACTCTCTCCTCCCCTCACTGTTACTAATCCTTACTACTCAAGTCTCCCCTTCCTTCAATGTTACCTGTCCCTTCTCCTTACTCTACTCTACTCTCTCTTTCCCACACTTTTAATAATTCCTACTCCTTACCGCATTTTCGCTTCCCTCATTATTACTTATCCCTAATACTTCTTCAATTCTCCCTTCCATCATTGTTACTAATCCCTACTGCTTACCCTACTCTTCCTTTCCCTCACTGTTACTAATCCCTACTGCTTACTCTACACTCTTCTTCCCTCATTATTACTAACCCCTACAGCTTACTCTACTTTCCCTTTCCCTCACTGTTACTAATCCCTACTACTTACTACACTCTCACCTTCCCTCACTGTTACTAATCACTACTGCTTACTCTACTCTCCTCTTCCCTCAATGTTACTAATCCCTACTGCTTACTCTACTCTCCTCTTCCCTCACTGTTACTAATCACTACTGCTTACTCTACTCTACCATATCTTCACTGTTAGTAATCCTTACTGCTCTATTCTCCCTATCCCTCATTGTTACTAATCCCTACTGCTTACCCTATTCTCCCCTTCCCTCTCTGTTATCACTCCCTACTGCTTGCCCTACTCTCCCCTTCCCTTACTGTTACTTATCCCTACTGCTTACTCTACTCTCCCCTTCCCTCACTGTTACTAATCCCTACTGCTTACTCTACTCTCCCTGTCCCTCACTGTTACTAATCCCTACTGCTTACTCTACTCTCCCCTTCCTTCGCTGTTACTAATCCCTACTGCTTACTCTACTCACCCCTTCCTTCATTGTAACAATCTCTACTGCTTACTCTACTCAGCCCTTACCTCACTGTTACTAATCCTTACTACTCTACTCTCCCCTTTTCTCATTGTTACTAATCTCAACTGCTTACTCTACTGTTCCCATCTGTCACTGTTACTAATGCCTACTGCTTACTCTACTCTCACCTTCCCACACTGTTTGTAATTCCTACTGCTTACTATATTCTCCCCTTCCCTCACTATTACTAATCCCTACTGCTTACTCTATTCTCCCCTTCCCTCACTGTTACTAATCCCTACTGCTTATTCTACTCTTCCCTTCCCTCACTGTTACTAATCACTACTGCTTACCATACTCTCCCCTTCCCCCACTGTTACTAATCCCTACTGCTTACTCTACTCTCCCCTTTCTTCATGGTTACTAATTCCCACTGCTTACTCTACTCACCCTTCCTTCATTATAACAATCCATACTGCTTACTCTACTCTCCCCTTCCCTCACTTTTACTAATCCCTACTGCTTACTCTACTCTCCCCTTCCCTCACTTTTACTAATCCCTACTGCTTACTCTACTCTCCCCTTCCCACACAGTTATTAATCCCTACTGCTTACTCTACTCTCCCTTTCCCTCACTGTTACTAGTCTCTACTGCTTACTCTACTCTCCCCTTCCCTCACTGTTACTAATCAGTACTGCTTACCATATTCACCCCTTTCCCCATTGTTACTAATCCCTACTGCTTACTCTACTTTCCCCTTTCTTCACGGTTACTAATTCCTACTGCTTACTCTACTCACCCTTCCTTCATTGTAACAATCCCTTCTGCTTACACTACTCTCCGCTTCCCACACTGTTACTAATCCCTACTACTTACTCTACTCTCCCCTTCCCTCACTGTTACTAATCCCTTCTGTTTTCTCTACTCTCCCCTTCTCTCACTGTTACTAATTTTACTGTTTACTCTACTCTACCCTTCCCTCACTGTTACTAATCCCTACTGTTTGCTCTACTCTCCCCTTCCCTCACTGTTTCTAATCCCTACTGTTTGCTCTACTCTCCCCTTCCCTTACTGTTACTTATCCCTACTGCTTACTCTACTCTCCCCTTCCCTCACTGTTACTAATCCCTACTGCTTACTCTACTCTCCCCTTCCTTCGCTGTTACTAATCCCTACTGCTTACTCTACTCACCCCTTCCTTCATTGTAACAATCGCTACTGCTTACTCTCCTCAGCCCTTACCTCACTGTTACTAATCCTTACTACTCTACTCCCCCCTTTTCTCATTGTTACTAATCTTTACTGCTTACTCTACTGTCCCCATCTGTCACTGTTACTAATGCCTACTGCTTACTCTACTCTCACCTTCCCACACTGTTAGTAATTCCTACTGCTTACTATATTCTCCCCTACCCTCACTATTACTAATCCCTACTGCTTACTCTATTCTCCCCTTCCCTCACTGTTACTAATCCCTACTGCATATTCTACTCTTCCCTTCCCTCACTGTTACTAATCAGTACTGCTTACCATATTCTCCCCTTCCCCCATTGTTACTAATCCCTACTGCTTACTCTACTTCCCCCTTCCTTCACGGTTACTAATTCCTACTGCTTACTCTACTCACCCTTCCTTCATTGTAACAATCCCTTCTGCTTACATTACTCTCCCCTTCCCACACTGTTACTAATCCCTACTGCTTACTCTACTCTCCCCTTTCTTCATGGTTACTAATTCCCACTGCTTACTCTACTCACCCTTCCTTCATTATAACAATCCCTACTGCTTACTCTACTCTCCCCTTCCCTCATTGTTACTAATCCCTACTGTTTACTCTACTCTCCCTTTCCCTCACTGTTGCTAGTCTCTACTGCTTACTCTACTCTCCCCTTCCCTCACTGTTACTAATCAGTACTGCTTACCATATTCTCCCCTTCCCCCATTGTTACTAATCCCTACTGCTTACTCTACTCACCCTTCCTTCATTGTAACAATCCCTTCTGCTTACACTACTCTCCCCTTCCCACACTGTTACTAATCCCTACTACTTACTCTACTTTCCCTCACTGTTACTAATCCCTTCTGTTTACTCTCCCCTTCTCTCACTGTTACTAATTTTGCTGTTTACTCTACTCTACCCTTCCCTCACTGTTACTAATCCCTACTGTTTGCTCTACTCTCTCCTTCCCTTACTGTTACTAATCCCTACTGTTTGCTATATTCTCCCCTTCCCTCACTGTTACTAATCCCTACTTCTTACACTACTCTCCCCTTCCCTCACTGTTACTAATCTCTACTACTTACTCTACTCTGCCCTTCCCTCACTGTTACTAATCCCTACTGTTTGCTCTATTCTCCCCTTCCCTCACTGTTACTAATCCCTACTTCTTACACTACTCTCCCCTTCCCTCACTGTTACTAATCTCTACTACTTACTCTACTCTCCCCTTCCCTTACTGTTACTAATCCCTACTGTTTGCTCTATTCTCCCCTTCCCTCACTGTTACTAATCCCTACTTCTTACACTACTCTCCCCTTCCCTCACTGTTACTAATCTCTACTACTTACTCTACTCTGCCCTTCCCTCACTGTTACTAATCCCTACTGTTTGCTCTACTCTCCCCTTCCCTCACAGTTAGTAATCCCTACTTCTTACTCTACTCTACCTTTACTAATCCTTCTGCTGTCTCTACTCTCCCTTTCCCTCACTGTTGGTCTATACCCTTCTCCCTATTTTCTGTATTTTTCTCTCCATCTTCACTTACTCTTCTCATATTACTTCTTTCCTCAGTAACCCTTCTTTCTATCATTTTTTCAACATATATCTAAGTTTTATGAACTTTGTGCTTTAAAAATTTCTGCTCTATAATTTTAAATACAAATGCTTAACCTCCACATTCTATTTATTGTATGCATTCTAGTCATTTCCATGTAAATACTTAAGATTTATTATATGTTTTTCTAATAGCTTGTGTAGTAATTATTGAAGCTTTTCTCCCCAGGCCTCCAGTGAAAATGAATATATTATAGCCCAGCTGGACTTTCCCATTAAACAAATTTCGATTAATAAATAAATATCTTCTCTTTAATACTACAGAGAGGGCCTTTACCAAATTAGCTCTGTCAGTCTGGAAAACAGTTCATACAGATATTTACAACAGTTCCAGTTTAACTACTTTTAAAATCACACTTATGTCCTATTTATTCAACACCATATTATGTAAAACCCATAGTGTCAACTTTCTACGCAGTTTAAAACCTCTGTAATCCCATTAATAGAGGCTGCACTGCATTTCCTCCCATTGCTAATATATGTAGTATTGTTTACAATCCTGGTAACCATCCTGTAAATACAATTTGCTCTACATATGGTAAATATTGCATTGAGTCTGAATATGTGTTTCTAAATGTCTTTTTTGTGTGTATCCTGTATCAGCCTCTGGCCCAGGTCATTGTTGAAAATGGCTATTTGGCAGCCCATCCACCCATTTGTCAAATACATAAACCACCTAACTAGCAAACTAACAAACATAAATAAACAAATAAATGCATACACAAACAAATAAACATAGAAAGAGTTATCATTCAGACTGCTGTTCATGGCTGAAAAGGGTCATTCAACTCGCCCCTTTTATTTATTTATTTATATTTGTTGATCGGGAGTGTCCGACTGGATGTAGGTCGATTTTCAGCGGAGGCCCAGGGAGAAAAGCTCCACAGTTAAAATAAACAGACAGTAGTTACATTGGATTACATAGCGATTAACAATTTACATAGCATTTACTTACAACATATTTACAGATGAAGAACATAGTACATCAGTAGACAACTAGAATCTTTATCTGTGAAGTACATAACAGATATTAACAAATGTTACAATAAGAAGTTCCTGCTGTATAATAAGTACTAGGCTTATGAGCATCTGAGCTTACTATAATCAAGGTAGTTAGTGGGTTGGAAAGAAAGGTAGTGGTTGAATGGGGTGGGTGATATTAGAGTGGGAGTTGCAAGGGCATAGCCAGCATGTTTTAAATATGCACTTTTAGTAAACTTTTGAAGTGGGTGCATGATGGTATGGAGGTCATTATGGTGGGAGGGAGTTCCATAATTTGGCTATGGTGCAAGAGAATAGTGCTTCACCAGCAGAGTTATTGGCTTTAGTGATCTGCAAGTGATTTTTGTTGCTGGATCTTAGTGGTCTGGTGGTGTGATAGAGTTGGAGTAGATTCTGGAGGGATGGAACATTTAGTGGATGGTTTACTAGTTTGTGGGTGAGTGAGAGTTGATACCATTGAAGGAGGTGAGGGAGTTCAAGCTAGCCCAGTTCAGCAAGTAAGAGACAAGTGAGAGTGTTTACTCTTTTATCAAATAAATAAAGTTATGGGATATGAAATCTGAGGTGCCACTCAACAGGTATAGAATGCAAGTTACCATTCACAGCACAGGGTATGGAATGTAAATTATGACTCCTGACAGGAGGTGTGGAATGATTTACCCCTAGTAATACAGGGTGTGAAATGAGTTATCATTAGTGGACTAGAGAATGGAATTTAAATTACCATTCATGGCACATAGTTTGGAATGCATTACCAGGCATGGTATAGGGCATGGATTGAGTCACTGCTTATAGTATAAAGTGTGGAATTTAAATGATCACTCATGGCATGTAATTTAAATGATCACTCATGGCATGTGGTGTGGAATGATTTACCACTCACTATCAGATGTAGAAAGATTAACCACTGGTGATATGGTGATACAGAGAGTGGAATGAGTTATGACTCATGGTTCAGAGTGTTGAATGAGGCATTACCACTCATGGTATCAGGTGTGGAATACAGTACTGGTCACGATACAGAGTGTGGAATTTAAATTATCACTAAACCTATGAGATGTGGAATAATTTGTCACTCATAGTATAAAGTGCACAATGTCAGTTACTACTCACGGTGTAGCATATGCAGTGTGAGTTACCAGTCATGATATGGTGTGTGAAACGTGAGATATTTAAATAATATTTTAAAATATAAATAAATAAATTAATACATGAATTCATAAATACTTAAGGTTAACCAAATGCATCCAACCTGAACCTTGTCCATCCTAAAACATAGCAACTGGTAATCATTATTAATATTATCTTTAATTGATGCAGTAACTTATTTCAAAAAAGTCTTCCTCATTTGGTATCTCAGAACAGAAAAAGAGACATTAAATATACATACCTTTCTTCTCATAAGGACAGCTATGAGGCCCAACTCATGACTGGGTGTGAAATGCGCATTACAACTCATAATATGAGGTGTGGGATAAGTTACCACTCATGGCATGGAGGGTGTTTTACCAGTCACAGAACTGGGTATCAAATAAGTTACCACTTATGGTATGGAGCAGTAAAAATTCACCACTCATGGAATGGTGTGTTAATTATCACAGTTTTATTTATTTATTTATTTATTTATTTATTTAGTGGTGGATTTGGGAACTAGGTAATCCCACCGGTATGACTTTTCCTTTTCAAAGGTGACCGGAGAGCACCGTCTGGTGAAGTGGCTTCCTCAGTGGCACATAGTAGGCAGATGGAACACTGAGGGAATCTTCTTCTTCTTTTGGCTGCTCCCATTAGGGGTCGCCACAGCAGATCAAATGTTTCCATTTCCTCCTGTCCTCTGCATCTTGCTCTGTCACACCAACCACCTGCATATCCTCTCTCACCACATCCATAAACCTTATCTTAGGCCTTCCTCTTTTCCTGTTACCTGGCAGCTTCATCCTTAGCATCTTTTTCCCAATATACTCTGCATCTCTCCTTAGCACATGTCCAAACCAACGTAATCTTGCCTCTTTGGCTTTGTCTCCAAATCTTCCAACCTGGGCTGACCCTCTAATATACTTATTCCTAATCCTGCCCATCCTCATCACACCCAGTGCAAATCTTAACATCTTCAACTCTGCCACGTCAAGCTCTGACTCCTGCCTTTTTGTCAATACCACTGTCTCCAACCCGTATAACATAGCTGGTCTCACTACCCTCTTGTAGACCTTCCCTTTCACTCTTACTGGTACTCGTCTGTCACAAATTACTCCTGACACTCTTCTCCACCCACTCCATCCTGCCTGTACTCTCTTCTTCACCTCTCTTCCACACTCACCATTACTCTGAACTGTTGATCCCAAGTACTTAAACTCATTCACCTTTGCCACCTCTACTCCTTGCATCCTCACCATTCCCCTATCCTTCCTCTCATTCACACACATATATTCTGTCTTAGTCTTGCTGACCTTCATTTCTCTTCTCTCTAGAGCATATCTCCACCTCTCCAGGGTGTTCTCCACCTGTTCCCTACTCTCACTACAGATCACAATGTCATCTGCAAACATCATAGTCCACGGGGACTCCTGTCTGATCTCGTCTGTCAACCTGTCCATCACCATTGCAAATAAGAAAGGGCTCAGAGCTGATCCTTGATGTAATCCCACCTCCACCTTAAACGTATCCGTCACTCCCAACGCAGACCTCACCGCTGTCACACTACCCTCGTACATATCTTGTACCACTCTTACATACTTCTCTGACACTTCTGACTTCCTCATACAATACCACAACTTCTCTCTAGGCACCCAGTCATATGCTTTCTCTAAATCCACAAAGACACAATGCAACTCCTTCTGACCTTCTCTGTGCTTCTCCATCAACACTCTCAGAGCAAACATCGCATCTGTAGTGCTCTTTCCTGGCATGAAACCATACTGCTGATCACTAATCACCACCTCCCTTCTTAACCTAGCTTCCACTACTCTTTCCCCTAACTTCATGATGTGACTGATCAGTTTAATCCCTCTGTAGTTACTACAGCTCTGCACATCACCCTTATTCTTAAAAATCGGTACCAAAACACTTTTTCTCCATTCCTCAGGCATCCTCTCACTTTCCAAGATTTCATTTAACAATCTAGTTAAAAACCCCACTGCCATTTCACCTAAACACCTCCATGCTTCCACAGGTATGTCATCTGGACCAACAGCCTTTCCGTTCTTCATCCTCTTCATAGCTATCCTTACTTCCTCCTTGCTAATCCACTGCACTTCATGATTCACTATCCGCACATCATCCAACCTTCTCTCCCTCTCATTCTCTTCATTCATCAGCCCCTAAAAGTACTCTTTCCATCTGCTCAACACACTCTCCTTGCTTGTGAGTACGTTTCCCTCATTATCCTTTATCACCCTTACCTGCTGCACATCTTTACTAGCTCAGTTCCTCTGTCTAGCCAATCGGTACAGGTCCTTTTCTCCCTCCTTAGTGTCCAACCCTTTATACAACTCTTCATACACCTTTTCCTTAGCCTTCGCCACCTCTCTCTTTGCCATGCACCTCATCTCCTTATACTCTTGTCTACTTTCTTCATCGCTTTGACAATTCCACTTCTTCTTCGCCAACCTCTTTCTCTATATACTCTCCTGTACTTCTTCATTCCACCACCAGGTCTCCTTGTCCTCCTTCCTCTTTCCAGATGTCACACCAAGCACCCTTCTAGCCATCTCTCTTACTAGCTCTGCTGTAGTTACCCAGCTATTCAGTAACTCTTCACTGCCACCCAGTGCCTGTCTTAACTCTTCCCTGAACATCACCTCACAATTACCCTTTTTCAATGTCCACCATTTGGTCCTTGGTGCTGCCCTCACACTCATCCTCCTCTTCTTGATCACCAATGTCATCCTACAAACCACCATCCTATGCTGCCTAACTACACTTTCCCCTGCTACCACTTTACAGTCTCCAATCTCCTTCAGATTGGCCCTTCTACATAAGATATAATCCACCTGTGTGCATCTTCCTCCACTCTTGTATGTCACCCTATGCTCATCCCTCTTGTTAAAATTCGTATTCATCACAGCCATGTCCATCTTTTTCACAAAATCCACTACCATCTGACCTTCTGCATTCCTTTGCTTAACACCATACCTACCCATCACTTCCTCGTCCCCTCTGTTCCCTTCACCAACATGCCCATTGAAATCTGCTCCAATCACCAGTCTCTCACCCTTGGGTACAGTCATCACCACTTCATCCAACTCACTCCAAAATTTTTCTTTCTCATCCATCGCACACCCAACTTGTGGAGCATATGCACTAACAACATTCATTATTACACCATAGATTTCCAGCTTCATAAACATCACTCTATCTGACACTCTTTTCACCTCCAAAACACTCTTAGCATACTCTTCCTTCAGGATAATGCCTACTCCATTTCTCCTCCCATCCACACCATGATAAAACAATTTGAAACCACCTCCGATACACCTAGCTTTGCTCCCCTTCCATCTGGTCTCTTGCACACACAATATACCAACCGTCCTTCGGTTCATCATATCAGCTATACCAGTCATACTGCCAACATTCAAAGTGCTGACCCTCAGTATCACAGTCCTAGCCCTTACCTGCCTTCGGGCATGCCTTCCGCCTCTTCTCCTCCTTCGGCCAACAGTAGCTCAATTTCTGCCAGCACCCTGTTGGCCAACAGTACTGGTGGCGGTCATTGTTAACCTGGGCCTCGACCAATCCGGTATGACTTTCTGTACAGTTTTCTGCATGTGTGATGTGGCACAATTTTACGCCGGATGCCCTTCCTGACGCAACCCTCCCTATTTATCTGGGCTTGGGACCGGCACAAAGAAATGCACTGGCTTGTGCATCTCCAGTGGCTGGGTTGGAACACTGAGGGACTCAAACTGTGGATTCTAGAAAGCAGCACTTTAAACAACTCATAACCATAATCTTCTGTGCTAACTGCCACTTACTACACCGGGAATGGAAACGAACATTTTCTAAAAGAACAATTGCCTCTTTTCACAGGCAACTTTGGAGCATGTATTTATTTATTGCTTTTGTACACCGGGAAAGTCCAACTGGGTTTCAAGATGCCTTTTCAGGGAAGACCCAGAAGAAATGTCTGGTTAAGTAACTTGACCACATCCACACATTAGGCAAATGGAGACTGAGGAGACTCAAACCCTGGGCTACATGACGAATCTCATTAGCAGTTCATAGAGTTAATGCTCAGTAATGAACTGCTACCTGTGGTAGGGTGGTAAGTAAGCTCCCACTCACAGCAAGATGTGTAATTGAGTAACCAGTCATGGCAGGAAGCATGGAATGTTGCTTACAGAGTATAGTATGAATCATTCTTATAGGTTAATAGGTTAGTATTAGGCTATCGGCCCTAGGGCCTATACAAGCCTAGCCATAACAATTCCCTGGATATTTTTCCCCACAATATTTACTTCTCTGGACCCGTGTCTAGCAGGGCGATTGACATGATCCCCGGGGTGAATTTCCTATCTCCCATCCAATCATCAAGGTTCCTTTAGAAGAGGGCCAAGGAGGCGCTCTGCTTGACATGTATGGGCAGTCTATTCCAGAGTATGGAGAGTCTCTGGGTCAGGAACCTATCCCTCCAGCATGTTTTGTTCATTTTGATGACAATGTTTAGATCCCTGGAGTGTGTGGCTCTGAGGGATTGGGATTTCTTTAAGTAGAGCATGTCCAGCAGCTCCGGGCTTGACATGGCCTTGTATGTTAAGCAGAGATTGCCTCTGAGTAGACGATATGCCACAGAGTATAGCTGGAGTTTTTTTTAGACAGTCAGCATATGGCATCTGCTTTAGGTCTGTGATTCTTTTAGTGAGGTATTTCTGTGGCCTTTCCAGCTGTTGCAGATGTCTTGTGAGGTACATACCAAATGGGGCATTATACTCTACAATGGATCTAATGAGGGATGAGTACAGTGGGACAATGACCTCCTTTTTTCTGGATGAAAAGCCCTTAGTGATGAGGTGTGCCACATAGAAGGATTTCCTGACTGTTGTGGCGATGTGGTTATCAAAAGTGAGACCACTGTCCACCTGAGTCCCTAAGTCTCTCATCACCCTTTCGATGTTTAGTGCACTGCCACCTATGTGGTAATTCATGGGTACATGTTTTTCTCCAAAGGGGATAACTATACATTTCTTGGCATTAGGCTTGAGCCCATGGCACTGGCACCAGGCATCTGTTTCTTTTAGGCCCTTTTGTAGAATATCCATATCATTTGGGGATTCAATAATGGCCCCCAGTTTGCAGTCATCTGCAAACTTTGTTAGCCAGAGTCCCTTAGTGTTGGCCTGTACTTCAGAGAAGTAGATGCCAAACAAGAGTGGTCCCAGGACTGAACCCTGAGGTACTCCACTTGTCCCTTGTCTGGAGCTGGATTTGGAGTTGGCTACTTTTACAGTCTGGGTTCTGTCAGTAAGTCAGTTGGCAACCCATCGAGTGATGTAGGGATTTATGCCCAGTTTAGTAAGTTTATCTATGATTCCAGAGTGGGGGATGGTGTTGAAGGCCCTGGCAAGGTCCAGATAGGCTGTGTGGACCACCTTACCCTCATCCACAGCTCTGGAGACAGATTTGAAGAAGTCAATCAGATTCAGGAGACAAGATCGGCCCTTCACAAACCCAAACTCAGTGGGGTCCAGCGTTTGAAGGTTGCCAATGTCTTTGTTTATAAGTTCCATGATAATGCATTCCATGCCCTTGCAGATCAGGCTTGTCAGACTAATGGGATGGTAGTTCCCTGGATCCAAGGCAGATCCCCTTTGTGGAGTGGGATAACTGTAGCTGTGCACCACTCAGTGGGCACGAAGCCTGGGGTGAGGCTATGATTAAACATGACACTTAGGTGAGGTGCCAGTTCATTTTGTAGTTCATGTAGTACACAGCCTGGGGTGTCATCTGGTCCCATGGATGCTGTATTCTTAGCTTTGGAGAGTGCGGTTTCTACCTGTGTGGCAGTGATTACTGGAATTTGGCAATCTTTTGGAATTGAGATGGGCCCTTTAGGGGGTGAGAGGGGGGTGAAGTTGGCACTAAATTGATCTGCCAGGATATTGACAATATCCTTGGGATCAGTATATTTAATATCGACACAGTTGTAGAGAAAACCACGTTTTATAGAAAAGCAAACAGCAAAGCTTTCGGGTGTAACCCTTTCTCAATGCTAATTTGATTAGCATTGAGAAAGGGTTACACCCGAAAGATTTGCTGTTTGCTTTTCTATAAAACGTGGTTTTCTCTACAACTGTGTCGATATTTATTAATTTGTTGCAGCCTCTTTATTTCTATTTTAATGCCATTCTGTTGTAGCTCAGAGCAGATCTGAGCATTGCCATTTAGATTCTTGACATAACTATAGAATGCCTTGTGGCTATCTTTGGAATCTTTGGCAATTTTATTTTTGTAACTAGCTTTTGAGGATTTTATGAGGGATCTCAGCTTCTTACTGAGGCTGGTGAGGGAGTTTTTTGCATCCTGGGATTTTCCTCTTTTCTGCAACAGTTTCTTCCTTCTGTTGTATAGTTTGTTTATAGCAGGGGACCACCAGATTGGCTTCCTTTTTTTGGAGAAGAGCATCTTGGTTCTATTTGGAATGGCACGATTCATGCACGAGTGGATGTGCTCATACAGTGCCTTAGTGTAGGATTTTGCAGTCGAACTTTCAGATCCCGTCTGCATGGGTGTCATGAAGTTTGTCACTTCTGACTTCAGTAGCATGAAGTTGGCTTTGGAGAAGTTTTTAAGGAGGTTTCCTTACTGGGGGTGGGGGGGGGTGGGATGTGGATGTCAAGGGTGATTTGCTTATGGTCAGACCTGACCAATGAGGGGTGACCACTGGTGTGGAGCATCTATCTCCCATGTTGGTAAAGACCAGGTCTAGGATATTGGAGCCCCTGGTGGGACAATGGATTAGTTGATCCAGGGCGTTGGAATTTATGAATTCCAAGAACCGTTGGGAAAAGGAGTTGGTACCCGAGTAGTTTTCCCAGTTAATGGCAGGGTAGTTGAAATCACCCAGTATTAGGGTGTTTGGTTGTATCTTAATATTTTCCAGTATGTTTAGAAAGGTGTATTGAGAATTTTGGGGCATGGTGGGGGATCTGTAGCAAGCTACAATTTGGATTGCAGTCTTACCTAGTGTTAGTTGCACCTGGAGAATTTCAGATGCATTGTATTGGGCAACTAGCCTGGAGGTGTGAATATCCTTTGTGAATATGGACACTCCTCCACCTTTAGTGTTTCGGTCTTGGTGGTGTTCGAAAAGTGTGGTAAGAGTTGTAGCCTGGTATTGCAGGGGTGCTCTCTGGAGCCTTGAACCAGGTCTCAGTTACTGCACAGATATCGATGTTCTCCATTTTTAGGAGTGCCTCGAGAGAGTGCATTTTGAGGTTTAGACTTTTAGCATTGAGTAGCATTACCTTCAGATTTTGCATGCTTGTATCTGTTATGGTGGTGGTTTTATCCTTTGAACCTTGCCTAAAAAAGGCACTATAGGGGTGGCAAGAGCTTTAGCCAGTAACCTGAATCCCAGGGGTGACAGGTGCAGACCATCTCTGGCAAAGCATCATGGTTTGTCGATCCTGTCTTCCCAGGCAGACAGTTACTGGATCCCCTTTGAATGACACCAGAAGCTTAGCCAATTGTTGAAGTCAGTCATTTTGTCCTTATACTGTGGTATCATTCTGGGCGAAGGCACGATGCTACTCAGGACTAGGGTCATACCTGCCTGGGCCACATGATCCGAGAGATCTTTCATGTCTCTTTTCATATAGTCCAGGGAGGTACATCTCAAGTCATTCACTCCAACATGGACAATGACAGAGTCATATTTGTACTTGTTGTGGAGTGACTTGAGTGCATGCGTTATGTGTCAGATCCTGGCACCCGACAGGCAGCTGTTCTTTGTTGTTTTTGTACAATGAAATATTCCACATATACTGTTGGGTATATGAAGTGGTAATGTACTGTGTGAATTATGCAGTTCTAATGTAGAAACTGTGTGGCTTCATGGGGAAGCTATGTAGAGCCCTTTCAGAAACTATATAGTACCCCATTAATGGATATGTAATGCCCTCTGGTGAGAGGACATTGATTCTGTATGAGTTTCATAGCTATGCTATTTATTTATATAGGGTACCATTCATTGGCTTGAATGTGAAAATTACAAGTGGATATTGAAGGCATAGATGACTGGTTGTAGAAAGCAGGATTTCTGCACCTTCATGGAATGTACAGTGCTTAATCATGTTTTAAAGTACTAATCTCTGAACTTAGTGCCCCCCCCTCAACAGACACACACATAACAAGAGAATACAGTAGTTTCCAAAATAAAATGTATTGGTTATGCATGTAAAGTTCTGTACACATGAAGTCCAAACTATGTGTAAGATATTCTGGGTGAGTAATTAGTGCTTTAGCTACTAAGAAACAGCTGTCATCTCTTCTCTAACAGCTATGATACTGTAGCCTTGAGTCTACTAATCTCATTATAGAGCTATTTATACGTGTCTATAACAGGCTAAGCTCAAAGCACGGAGGTTTGACAGAAGGCAGAGCACAACAAAAACAGCTCCTTTTTATGCATCTTTTGAGCTTTTAGATTCTGATCAACATAGCGATCATGGACCATGCCTATTAACACTCTGTCATATCACATATATCTGTAGATAAATATATGTAAAAGTAAACAACCAAAAAACTAACACTTTTCATAGAAAAGTCAATAATGGCAGTAAAAAGTAGCATAAAATCATGTTTCTGGCAAATTAGTCCTTTAAATCGAGAGAAGATTTGGCACAGAATAATACTGTTACGGGGTGGGGGTTTTCATACCAAGTGACAAATACTCTGACTGTGCCTACTCATGTCCATTTCTACCACCGAGTTGCTAAGCGATTTAAATATTATCCAGAGAATAAGAAGTAAAAACTATGTGGCAGTCTGAGTCACCACTAAAGTGTGAACTGCCAATCACTGGCCAGGAAGAGGCCAGTAAACTTAGTAAAGACCATATGGGTCACCAGTTTGTGTAGAAGTCTCTGGGGATTTCAAGACGATGAGTCAGATGTACAACTCATAGGACAGATATCAGTAATGCAATCAGCAGGGAATGAGTCACTGACTGTCAGCTGTGTAGATTCTCACGAAGACTTCAGAAATAGCCACGTCCTGTATTTGAATGTTGTGAACATATGTGAAGTCATCTATCCTGTTAGTTGGTGAGGAGTTTTGGAGCCTTATGCAGCATTGTAAATGGAGGTAGCAACAGCATGGGTTAATGAGCTATTCTTTTGGAATGCACATACAGACTGGCATTAGTAATTAATAATCACATTTGCAAATAAATTTATATTTATAACTCAGCTACATGCACAACTGCTGAGTAGCTTCATAGAATGACAAAACAATCCCTGGGATTTAGAAACACTGTTCATGTTGCAGTAAGTTATTTTTGCATAACAAGTGGTCAGAAGCAATGTGGAAGTAATTCTCAGACACACTGAGCGCAAGTGTGAAAACACAAGAAATGTCACAGCATACATAGTATGCAAATGTCAGTATAATGATATGTTAATCGGTAACAACTCATTACATCCGAGTGACGCCTCCAGGTGCATCTGCAGTTAACTCCTACTGACGCTTCTAGGTGTCAAATATTGCTTGTTCATATTTGCATCAGTTATTGAAAAACATGCTATGTTCTAGGTTTTAAAAGATTTCATTTAAAGCTTACACAATGGCAAACTCAACTGTATTAATATTTGACCTCTACTTAGTGCAGGTAAATACATATTAACTGTTGTTTTTATGATTTTAATTTATATAGATATAATTTTCACATTTTTCTAAATATTTCAGCAACCAAGTAACACAGGCAGAACTCCTTAGCCTCATATGAAAGCTCTCAGCTAGATGAATAAAATGCTGCTGACAGTATGTGTGTAACCTGAGTGGTTGCAGGGATGTTGCAAGTTGTTTATAAATTATTACAAATGTAATAGTTACTGTGTTTACTGTTAATTATAAAATTCAGTTTAAGACCTAGAACCTAAAGAATACTACCACTATAAAAATAGGTTGTATTGAAGGGTTTGCCATTTATACTTCTTTCATAATCCCTATGGTTCCACAGATATGAGCATTTGTTTGAAATGTGAGGACATAATTTGATTCTGTCAAAAGGCTTAGGCTCCGCCCATTGGAAGTTACAGTGCAAACTTCCTGAGCTCCATTTTAGTAAATGAGTTAAAATAAGGAAGGGGTGGTCCTGGGAGTGCAGGAGGAGGAGGTGATCTTGTACATGCAAGATAGAGCTCACCAACTCAATGTAACCAGGAGAGAGGAGGTGGTCTGGAGAGCATAGGAGGGAGCACCCCAAATCATTGAAGCCTAGGAGGGAGGGAATGGTCCTCATAGTCTACCTGGTAGGTAGGAGGAGATAGTCCTGTCAGTTTAGAAGGGAACACGTCAAGTCAATGAAACTGGGGAGGAGGGATCTGGTAGTGCTGATGAAGGTGGTACTATCAGTGCAGGAGGAGCACACAGAGTGAATGAAACTAGGTAGGGAGTTGACCTGTCAGTGCATAAGAAGGTGCACCACATTGTGAGGTCCCTACAATGCTGTATAACCCACCCTGAGGAGCGTGTAACTGCTAATGCAACTTTAACACCTGACCAGAAGCACCTGTCACTAACTATAACACCTGACCAGAATTTCTTGTCAACAACTACAACACCTGACCAGAATCATCTGTCAACAAGGGTCTATCAGAACATCGAATGATTAAAATCGTGAATGCTCTAAAGACCGAAAATGCTGGCCCTCGAAGTGTTTTTTTTTTTGAGATTTCAGTACAGTGAAGATGGGAATATTTGCCCTTTCCTCACTGTAGTGTGATCTTGGAGCTGGAATATATATTTAGCGGGGGTGTGGGAGGGTGCAGCCTCCCACAATAACGAGTTTGAGGTCCATCATTTTCGCTCTTTGGAGCGTTTGGGATTTTAATCATTCAATGTTCTGATATAGACCCTGTCAACAACTACAACACCTGACGAGAATCTCCTGTCAACAACTAAAACACCTGACCAGAATCACCTGTCAACAACTATAACACCTGACCAGAATCACCTGAGCTTCCCCCTACTACCAGCTAAAGTCACACATACAGTCTGCTGTCAGAACATATGATTTATCTGTCAGATGGCACAGAAGATTAAGGAGCTGTTAATCAGCTGTTTCCAGTGGTCCAGGGTTTGGTTCCTTCAATGTCCATTGCCTAACTGTGTGACTGAACAAGTCACTTAACCAGGCAGTGCCTCTGGGCTGAGCCTGAAAATGTTCCATTGGTATCAGTGTGCTACCATGGTAACACTGATACCAGTGTCCTGCCATGGTAACATTGATACCAGTGTCCTACTATGTTAACATTGATACCAGTGTGCAACCATGGTAACATTAATACTAGTGTCCTGCCATGGTAACATTGATACCAGTGTCCTACCATGGTAACATTGGTACCAGTGTGCTACCATGGTAACATTGATGCCAGTGTCCTACCATGGTAACATTGATATCAGTGTGCTACCATGGTACCATTGATACCTGTGTCCTACCATGGTAACATTGATACCAGTGTGCTACCATGGTAACAGTGATACCAGTGTCCTACCATCTTAACATTGATACCAGTGTCCTACCATGGTACCATTGCTACCAGTGTCCTACCATTGATACCAGTGTGCTACCATGGTAACATTGATACCAGTGTCCTACCATGGTAACATTGATACCAGTGTCCTACCATGGTAACATTGGTACCAGTATGCTACCATAGTAACAGTGATACCAGTGTGCTACCATGGTAACATTGATACCAGTGTGCTACCATGGTAACATTGATACCAGTGCCCTAACATGGTAACATTGATACCAGTATCCTACCATGGTACCATTGCTACCAGTGTCCTACCACTGTAAATTAGTAAAAATAACATACAATAAAAATCCAGGTGGTCAGGTAGCATGCTCCCAGAAATTTAGGATGTCAGGATAGAGAGTTTCCTTTTTTTGTATACTGCACTATGTTGTTGGTGTTTTATTTATTTTATATAAAATTTGGGCATGGTGGTAATATAATGCTGTTATATTACCTTACTCATCTGTTCACAAGTACCTGTCATTTATTCATGCACAGTACTGAAATCGGACATGGTGTAAATCAAGCACATACATGTGGTTTGTTGTTTTGTGGTCATGTGCATGGGATTAGGATTGATGATAGCAGGGGTAGCTGCATCATATGAGCCTGGTGGCACTTGCAAGTCCTATGTGGTCATACGATTTCAGTGTGACATATCCTATGTGGTCATGCGATTTCAGTGTGACATATCCTATGCGGTCATGCGATTTCAGTGTGACATATCCTATGCGGTCATGCGATTTCAGTGTGACATATCCTATGCGGTCATGCGATTTCAGTGTGACGTATTTTTTGTACACATCATTTCCTAATACAAGGAATCTTTCCACTCACTCCTGGCTCTGATTATACTTACATACCATTCTCTCTCATATGCTTCTCTAAAAATTGTTCGTTTAAACTGTCTCAGCTTGATGCTTGCCTTATTACTTATGCTAGTCTATTCTGCTTATGGAAGTGCAGCTTCACAGAGATATTTTGATTTCTTCTGCCTTGCATAACCTGCACTTTTAAAGCAAGTTCCTTCCATCTCATATATAACATGTGTTCAGTTTTACGACCTAGACAGTTAGGCACAAAGCCGTTCCAGAAGGTGTTGCACAGTATTATCAAATCACCTTTTCCCTTCTGAAGTGCAAGGAATACAGACCAAGTTTCTTAATATGTCATATCTAATATCATAACTGTAAGCATTTTCTGCACAGTTTCATAGGCATCATGTCGGTGTTCGAACATTCCTGTATCACAACACACTGCGCTCAAATCATGTCGGTGTTCGAACATTCCTGTACCACAACACACTGCACTCAAATCATGTCGGTGTTCGAACATTCCTGTATCACAACACACTGCACTCAAATCATGTCGGTGTTCGAACATTCCTGTATCACAACACACTGCACTTAAATCATGTCGGTGTTCGAACATTCCTGTATCACAACACACTGCACTCAAATCATGTCGGTGTTCGAACATTCCTGTATCACAACACACTGCACTTAAATCATGTCGGTGTTTGAACATTCCTGTATCGAACACACTGCACTCAAATCATGTCGGTGTTCGAACATTCCTGTATCACAACACACTGAGGGACCAACGATGCTGCATTCCTACTTGATTAAAATCTTTATCAGATTTGTATGTTTTGCATTTGCCACCATTTCCTTATTATTTATATGTAGAACAATAAGTGAATTATCGTTAGGTAATATCTATAATCCATTATTTTGGTATGTTTTCTTTAAAAAAATCTGTTTCAGACATTGAGTGTACAAACCTATATCTTCTCAATCTTCAGGAATGCAGTTTTATCATGGCTCAGTGCAGGTTTATTTTCATTCACCATTTGTTAAGGTTCATTTTTCTTGCACTTGCCAGCCCCAGTGCCCCACATCCATCACTGAGTCTAATAGTCACTCCAGTTCCACCCCTGGGCTGACTGGAACTGATATGGATTGTAAGGGTGTCTTGGGGGGGTGATGCTGTCTACCATCTGCCAGGTAGGTTACTTTTAAGACCTACCCAAGTTTCCACACACAAACTCTGGCTACATCGTGAGGTCAGGCATACAATAGGAACCACTAACATTTCATCCTGCCTCCATGGAAACTTGCCAGGTTTTCACCGTAATCCTCTGTCAAATTGCTTCCTCCCTCCCTTGACAATTCTCAGCCTGCACTAGGGACGTCATGAGTGAATGCCCCATGCAATCCCCCTTCCTCCCAGGATGGGCACACCCCCATCCCTCTCTGCCACTCTGTCACCTCTAATCGAGCCCAGGTCAGCTGGGCTTTGGTCAGGGATACATTCATCTGTGCCTTAAAAGTGGTTTACGTTTAATTTTAAGTACTTGCATTTAGTCCTGATCCTGTTTTTCTTTTAGTCCTGATCCTGTTTTTCTTTTAGTCCTGATCCTGTTTTTTTTTTTTTTTTGCCTGATCCTGTATCAAAGTAATACGGCACTCTGTTTTGACAACATCAGCAGTTCCTAAATCGGATACTTGTGGTCCTCTGCTGTTCAGTGGATTTTGATCACTCCTGGCTACTGAATACTGTTTTTCCTTTAGCCACTCTTTCATCTCTCTAACTAGTAAAGAATACTACAGACAAACATTTCACTTTTTAATTAAAATGTTATCATTCACTGCATCAAAAGCACTGCTAAAAGCTGAACTGAAGACTTAGCAGCAATTTCAGCAAATGCTGTTTCCCAAAACAACTAACGCATTTGTTACAGGAAAAAACATTTATACATCTTATGAATTTGCTGCCTTCAATTTCCCATGTGTTTTAGATATGTACTAATTAAGAGTTTTGATAGCAGTACTTTAACTAAGCATTTGGAGTCAGCACTTTTTATAGTATTAACTGGGCGACATTTTTTTCTATTTAGTGGAACCACCTTTGCTCTTATATATTGGAACAATATTAATTTGCTGTTTTGCTTAGAGCATAATTCAGTTTGATACTGTAGCTATAAAGATAACACAGAGAAGGAATAAGTTTCATCATTAATTGTTTCATTTGTATAACATAAATATTATCAGGTGGCAGGTAAGTTTATTTTGCTAGTTGTTCAGAATATTTTTCGTATCATATTCTTTGCTACTACTCCATATCAGGCCTACGCGGTCTAGCTCCTGTCCCTTCCCTATGCATCGTGCACACTCACCACTACACTTTTCCACTGATATGACTTCTCTTTCATCGTCTGGAATAACAGATACGTATCAGCATTACTTTCATTTTCTGGGACTTTGGATCATTAAGATGCTTAAACCATAGTTGTTTTTTTAATCCTTTATGTTGATTAATAGTGTTACCTTTCTTCGCTTTATTCAGATACAAGTTTCCTTAAGTTTCTTCTTTAAGATGTGTTTAGCCATGTGGCATGGGGGGGGGGGGGGTTACTGTGACACAGATGATCCAAGACCAGTTCTGGCAATGGATAAACTGGGAGAGGCTGAGAGTGAGTGGCTGGCACCAGCTTGTCTATCTTGGGGGTAGGGGACCAGCCTTTTGCAATGACAGTACCTACTTGAGAGAGAGGTGGGTGCACAGAATGTAGTGTATGGGTCAGGGATATGCACTTGGGGTGCACAGAATGCAGTGTATGGGTCTGGGATATGCACTTGGGGTACACAGAATGCAGTGTATGGGCCAGGGATATGCACTTGGCACTGGTAAGCCATGTTCACGTGGCAACTTTTATGGAGTATGTGAGGGACGGCCTCTAGATCTGCAAGCATGCATTTCAGCTTTGCAGGGCAGCATTAGGAACTCTTGACAGCTTTTTTAATGATGGTCTTCTGTGATCAGCACTTTTCACTCCAGGGGTGGGGGGAGAACTAAAGAGCTCATCGGTCATGAAAAAGCAGATGGCTGTGAGGCAGCAGGGGGTAAAAAAGGATGTGACTACAATCTGAAGCTGTTGGAGTGTCTCCCTTTAAATCCTCATTAGTTGTTTTGCTTTAACGTTAATTTGATCTTTTTATTTATTAACATCTTGGTATCTATATGTACACCACTCCTTGGTTTCTCTGCCCTGACCTTTCTAACAATTTCAGATGATATGTTTTTATTTCAGACTGCATAAAGCTTTTCAGTCAGACTTATCTGTCACTTTTGAGTTCTCTCTCACCCAGTTACTTACTTTCAGTTCCATAATTTTAAAGCCATTCTAATTACTTCCCAGAAAGCAATGTTCTATGAGTTGTCATACCCTATCTGCAGTTCCTCACCTATACTGTACAACATACCTGTACTCAAAAGTGGAAGCAAAATTAATCAAGCAACAAGCTGGCACCAACAAATTATGAAGTATTATAAATACTCACACCACTCCTCTCAACACACTACTATGTTCACAACTACAATATCTTTTGCAGGTGTCTTAATTATTATCTGTAATAAAAGCCCAACAAACATGTAATCAGTTTTTACTAGCATTACATTACCATGGTTCCATACGTCTTGTGAGAGGTTCAGATCACTTATCATGATTACATTCCTGTCTCTTCCAAATGAATAACTGCTCCAGCATTTCACAAACTGTTTTTTTCTTCCGAGATTAATACACTTCAGATATGCAGATATTGCATTCCTTCCTTTGCAGGCTCTGGCTCACCCTTTACCCCCCTTCCCTCCTCACTGAATCTCTCAGGCCTGTTATAACATGCTTAGCTACCTCACTCCATCTCAACTCCAAATACATATCCAACTGATGTACACCGAGCTCCCTCACACTACCACGTATACGACTCACTCAGTCCCCTCTCTTACTCCTCTATCTTCCCCTTCCATCCCATTAGCCCGTCTAGCTTGTTCCACCTTCATGTGGAGTTTCTGCTTTATATCTGCTTGAGTTTAGTGCAATATTTGTAAATAAGATTTAGGTATATGAGTTTAGAACAGTATCCGTTTGAGCTTAGTACTATCTGTATATACATCCTACCTTTATTCCTAGCCTCTAGTTAGATATTGGTATATCTGTTCATTGCTATGTCTCATATTGTATGTATAGTTAATGTTTGCTGCAGTATGTATTATTTGCTATTGGTATATCTGTTCATTACTATGTTTCATATTGTATGTATATCTAATGTTTGCTGCAGTATGTATTATTTGCTATTGGTATATCTGTTCATTACTATGTTTCATATTGTATGTATAGCTAATGTTTGCTGCAGTATGTATTATTTACTATTGGTATATCTGTTCATTACTATGTTTCATATTGTATGTATAGCTAATGTTTGCTGCAGTATGTATTATTTGCTATTGGTATATCTGTTCATTACTATGTTTCATATTGTATGTATAGCTAATGTTTGCTGCAGTATGTATTATTTGCTATTGGTATATCTGTTCATTACTATGTTTCATATTGTATGTATGTATAGCTAATGTTTGCTGCAGTATGTATTATTTACTATTGGTATATCTGTTCATTACTATGTCTCATATTGTATGTATAGCTAATGTTTGCTGCAGTATGTATTATTTGCTATTGGTATATCTGTTCATTACTATGTTTCATATTGTATGTATAGCTAATGTTTGCTGCAGTATGTATTATTTGCTATTGGTATATCTGTTCATTACTATGTTTCATATTGTATGTATAGCTAATGTTTGCTGCAGTATGTATTATTTACTATTGGTATATCTGTTCATTACTATGTTTCATATTGTATGTATAGCTAATGTTTGCTGCAGTATGTATTATTTGCTATTGGTATATCTGTTCATTACTATGTTTCATATTGTATGTATAGCTAATGTTTGCTGCAGTATGTATTATTTGCTATTGGTATATCTGTTCATTACTATGTTTCATATTGTATGTATAGCTAATGTTTGCTGCAGTATGTATTATTTGCTATTGGTATATCTGTTCATTACTATGTTTCATATTGTATGTATAGCTAATGTTTGCTGCAGTATGTATTATTTGCTATTGGTATATCTGTTCATTACTATGTTTCATATTGTATGTATAGCTAATGTTTGCTGCAGTATGTATTATTTGCTATTGGTATATCTGTTCATTACTAGGTTTCATATTGTATGTATAGCTAATGTTTGCTGCAGTATGTATTATTTGCTATTGGTATATCTGTTCATTACTATGTTTCATATTGTATGTATAGCTAATGTTTGCTGCAGTATGTATTATTTGCTATTGGTATATCTGTTCATTACTATGTTTCATATTGTATGTATAGCTAATGTTTGCTGCAGTATGTATTATTTGCTATTGGTATATCTGTTCATTACTATGTTTCATATTGTATGTATAGCTAATGTTTGCTGCAGTATGTATTATTTGCTATTGGTATATCTGTTCATTACTATGTTTCATATTGTATGTATAGCTAATGTTTGCTGCAGTATGTATTATTTGCTATTGGTATATCTGTTCATTACTATGTTTCATATTGTATGTATAGCTAATGTTTGCTGCAGTATGTATTATTTGCTATTGGTATATCTGTTCATTACTATGTTTCATATTGTATGTATAGCTAATGTTTGCTGCAGTATGTATTATTTGCTATTGGTATATCTGTTCATTACTATGTTTCATATTGTATGTATAGCTAATGTTTGCTGCAGTATGTATTATTTGCTATTGGTATATCTGTTCATTACTATGTTTCATATTGTATGTATAGCTAATGTTTGCTGCAGTATGTATTATTTGCTATTGGTATATCTGTTCATTACTATGTTTCATATTGTATGTATAGCTAATGTTTGCTGCAGTATGTATTATTTGCTATTGGTATATCTGTTCATTACTATGTTTCATATTGTATGTATAGCTAATGTTTGCTGCAGTATGTATTATTTGCTATTGGTATATCTGTTCATTACTATGTTTCATATTGTATGTATAGCTAATGTTTGCTGCAGTATGTATTATTTGCTATTGGTATATCTGTTCATTACTATGTTTCATATTGTATGTATAGCTAATGTTTGCTGCAGTATGTATTATTTGCTATTGGTATATCTGTTCATTACTATGTTTCATATTGTATGTATAGCTAATGTTTGCTGCAGTATGTATTATTTGCTATTGGTATATCTGTTCAATACTATGTTTCATACTGTATGTATAGCTAATGTTTGCTGCAGTATGTATTATTTGCTATTGGTATATCTGTTCATTACTATGTTTCATATTGTATGTATAGCTAATGTTTGCTGCAGTATGTATTATTTGCTATTGGTATATCTGTTCATTACTATGTTTCATATTGTATGTATAGCTAATGTTTGCTGCAGTATGTATTATTTGCTATTGGTATATCTGTTCATTACTATGTTTCATATTGTATGTATAGCTAATGTTTGCTGCAGTATGTATTATTTGCTATTGGTATATCTGTTCATTACTATGTTTCATATTGTATGTATAGCTAATGTTTGCTGCAGTATGTATTATTTGCTATTGGTATATCTGTTCATTACTATGTCTCATATTGTATGTATAGCTAATGTTTGCTGCAGTATGTATTATTTGCTATTGGTATATCTGTTCATTACTATGTTTCATATTGTATGTATAGCTAATGTTTGCTGCAGTATGTATTATTTGCTATTGGTATATCTGTTCATTACTATGTTTCATATTGTATGTATAGCTAATGTTTGCTGCAGTATGTATTATTTGCTATTGGTATATCTGTTCATTACTATGTTTCATATTGTATGTATAGCTAATGTTTGCTGCAGTATGTATTATTTGCTATTGGTATATCTGTTCATTACTATGTTTCATATTGTATGTATATCTAATGTTTGCTGCAGTATGTATTATTTGCTATTGGTATATCTGTTCATTACTATGTTTCATATTGTATGTATATCTAATGTTTGCTGCAGTATGTATTATTTGCTATTGGTATATCTGTTCATTACTATGTTTCATATTGTATGTATAGCTAATGTTTGCTGCAGTATGTATTATTTGCTATTGGTATATCTGTTCATTACTATGTTTCATATTGTATGTATAGCTAATGTTTGCTGCAGTATGTATTATTTGCTATTGGTATATCTGTTCATTACTATGTTTCATATTGTATGTATAGCTAATGTTTGCTGCAGTATGTATTATTTGCTATTGGTATATCTGTTCATTACTATGTTTCATATTGTATGTATAGCTAATGTTTGCTGCAGTATGTATTATTTGCTATTGGTATATCTGTTCATTACTATGTTTCATATTGTATGTATAGCTAATGTTTGCTGCAGTATGTATTATTTGCTATTGGTATATCTGTTCATTACTATGTTTCATATTGTATGTATATCTAATGTTTGCTGCAGTATGTATTATTTGCTATTGGTATATCTGTTCATTACTATGTCTCATATTGTATGTATAGCTAATGTTTGCTGCAGTATGTATTATTTGCTATTGGTATATCTGTTCATTACTATGTTTCATATTGTATGTATAGCTAATGTTTGCTGCAGTATGTATTATTTGCTATTGGTATATCTGTTCATTACTATGTTTCATATTGTATGTATAGCTAATGTTTGCTGCAGTATGTATTATTTGCTATTGGTATATCTGTTCATTACTATGTCTCATATTGTATGTATAGCTAATGTTTGCTGCAGTATGTATTATTTGCTATTGGTATATCTGTTCATTACTATGTTTCATATTGTATGTATAGCTAATGTTTGCTGCAGTATGTATTATTTGCTATTGGTATATCTGTTCATTACTATGTTTCATATTGTATGTATAGCTAATGTTTGCTGCAGTATGTATTATTTGCTATTGGTATATCTGTTCATTACTATGTTTCATATTGTATGTATAGCTAATGTTTGCTGCAGTATGTATTATTTGCTATTGGTATATCTGTTCATTACTATGTTTCATATTGTATGTATAGCTAATGTTTGCTTCAGTTTGTATTATTTGCTATTGGTATATCTGTTCATTACTATGTTTCATATTGTATGTATAGCTAATGTTTGCTGCAGTATGTATTATTTGCTATTGGTATATCTGTTCATTACTATGTTTCATATTGTATGTATAGCTAATGTTTGCTGCAGTATGTATTATTTGCTATTGGTATATCTGTTCATTACTATGTTTCATATTGTATGTATATCTAATGTTTGCTGCAGTATGTATTATTTGCTATTGGTATATCTGTTCATTACTATGTTTCATATTGTATGTATAGCTAATGTTTGCTGCAGTATGTATTATTTGCTATTGGTATATCTGTTCATTACTATGTTTCATATTGTATGTATAGCTAATGTTTGCTGCAGTATGTATTATTTGCTATTGGTATATCTGTTCATTACTATGTTTCATATTGTATGTATAGCTAATGTTTGCTGCAGTATGTATTATTTGCTATTGGTATATCTGTTCATTACTATGTTTCATATTGTATGTATATCTAATGTTTGCTGCAGTATGTATTATTTGCTATTGGTATATCTGTTCATTACTATGTTTCATATTGTATGTATATCTAATGTTTGCTGCAGTATGTATTATTTGCTATTGGTATATCTGTTCATTACTATGTTTCATATTGTATGTATAGCTAATGTTTGCTCAGTGTGTATTATTTGCTATTGGTATATCTGTTCATTACTATGTTTCATATTGTATGTATAGCTAATGTTTGCTGCAGTATGTATTATTTGCTATTGGTATATCTGTTCATTACTATGTTTCATATTGTATGTATATCTAATATTTGCTGCAGTATGTATTATTTGCTATTGGTATATCTGTTCATTACTATGTTTCATATTGTATGTATAGCTAATGTTTGCTGCAGTATGTATTATTTGCTATTGGCATATCTGTTCATTACTATGTTTTATATTGTATGTATATCTAATGTTTGCTGCAGTATGTATTATTTGCTATTGGTATATCTTTTCATTGCTATGTTTCATATTGTATGTATATCTAATGTTTGCTGCAGTATGTATTATTTGCTATTGGTATATCTGTTCATTACTATGTTTCATATTGTATGTATAGCTAATGTTTGCTGCAGTATGTATTATTTGCTGTTGGTATATCTGTTCATTACTATGTTTCATATTGTATGTATATCTAATGTTTGCTGCAGTATGTATTATTTGCTATTGGTATATCTGTTCATTACTATGTTTCATATTGTATGTATAGCTAATGTTTGCTGCAGTATGTATTATTTGCTATTGGTATATCTGTTCATTGCTATGTTTTATATTGTATGTATAGCTAATGTTTGCTGCAGTATGTATTATTTGCTATTGATATATCTGTTCATTGCTATGTTTCATATTGTATGTATAGCTAATGTTTGCTGCAGTATGTATTATTTGCTATTGATATATCTGTTCATTACTATGTTTCATATTGTATGTATATCTAATGTTTGCTGCATTATGTATTATTTGCTATTGGTATATCTGATCATTACTATGTTTCATATTGTATGTATATCTAATGTTTGCTGCAGTATGTATTATTTGCTATTGTATGTATATTCAATTTTTCTTCATATACTCTGCTGCTCATTTATTGTTCTGTGGAGCTTTTCTCCCCGGGCCTCCACTGAAAAAGGACCTGTGTCCAGTTGGAATGTCCCAATAAATAAATAAATATAAAGATAGCAAATTCACCACAGTGACAGTCTAATATTAAAACTTGAATAATTTCATTCTTAAAATTTAATAGTACATCCTTTACCTTTCAAGTTTCCTTCTCATAATCAGTCATAATCAATCACTCCTCTCCCTCTGAATTTACTACCTGTGTGATTAGGTGTTTATTTATTTATTTTACATTTGTTAACCGGGTTAGTCCAGCTGAGCATTAGCTCATTTTCAGTGGAGCCCTGAGGAGAAAAGCTCCGCAATCAGTATTAACATTTTACACAAAGTCAGCAAGAAAATTGTATTGGCAGCTAAAACAATTAGATAAATAACATTTTACAATAATATTTTACAGAAAACAGTTGGGTACAAATGTTAGAGATCAAACTGCAAAACGCATTTACAACAAATCATTCAGAAAAACAGTAGGTACAATGTCAGTATTCTTACAACAAAAACTTAGGTACAATGTCAGTGTAGGGAAAACAGTGTTCATCATTTCTAAGTAGTTATATACAGTATAGGTACAGATGGAGTAGTAAGGTAATGTAGAGGTAGAGATGGAGTAGTAAGGTAATGTAGAGCTACAGATGGAGTAGTAAGGTAATGTAGAGGTACAGATGGAGTAGTAAGGTCATGTAGAGCTACAGATGGAGTACTAAGGTCATGTAGAGGTACAGATGGAGTAGTAAGGTAATGTAGAGCTACAGATGGAGTACTAAGGTCATGTAGATGTACAGATGGAGTAGTAAGGTAATGTAGAGGTACAGATTGAGTAGTAATGTAATGTAGAGCTACAGATGGAGTAGTAAGGTCATGTAGAGGTACAGATGGAGTAGTAAGGTAATGTAGAGCTACAGATGGAGTAGTAAGGTTATGTAGAGGTACAGATGGAGTAGTAAGGTAATGTAGAGCTACAGATGGAGTAGTAAGGTAATGCAGAGGTAGAGATGGAGTAGTAATGTAATGTAGAGCTACAGATGGAGTAGTAAGGTCATGTAGAGGTACAGATGGAGTAGTAAGGTAATGTAGAGCTACAGATGGAGTAGTAAGGTTATGTCGAGGTACAGATGGAGTAGTAAGGTAATGTAGAGCTACAGATGGAGTAGTAAGGTAACGTAGAGCTACAGATGGAGTAGTAAGGTAATGTAGAGGTACAGATCGAGTAGTAAGGTAATGTAGAGCTACACATGGAGTTGTAAGGTAATATAGAGCTACAGATGGAGTAGTAAGGTCATGTAGAGGTACAGATGGAGTAGTAAGTTCATGTAGAGCTGCAGATGGAGTAGTAAGGTCATGTAGAGGTACAGATGGAGTAGTAAGGTAATGTAGAGGTACAGATGAAGTAGTAAGGTAATGTAGATGTACAGATGGAGTAGTAAGGTCATGTAGAGGTACAGACGGAGTAGTAAGGTAATGTAGAGGTACAGATGGGGTAGTAAGGTAATGTAGAGCTACAGATGGAGTAGTAAGGTCATGTAGAGGTACAGGTGGAGCAGTAAGGTAATGTAGATGTACAGATGGAGTAGTAAGGTCATGTAGAGGTACAGACGGAGTAGTATGGTAATGTAGAGCTACAGATGGAGTAGTAAGGTCATGTAGAGGTACAGATGGAGTAGTAAGGTAATGTAGAGCTACAGATGGAGTAGTAAGGTCATGTAGAGGTACAGATGGAGTAGTAAGGTCATGTAGAGGTACAGATGGAGTAGTAAGGTCATGTAGAGCTACAGATGGAGTAGTAAGGTAATGTAGAGCTACAGATGGAGTAGTAAGATAATGTAGATGTACAGATGGAGTAGTAAGGTCATGTAGAGGTACAGACGGAGTAGTAAGGTCATGTAGAGGTACAGATGGAGTAGTAAGGTCATGTAGAGGTACAGATGGAGTAGTAAGGTAATGTAGAGCTACAGATGGAGTAGTAAGGTAATGTAGAAGTACAGATGGAGTAGTAAGGTCATGTAGAGCTACAGATGGAGTACTAAGGTCATGTAGAGGTACAGATGGAGTAGTAAGGTAATGTAGAGGTACAGATGGGGTAGTAAGGTAATGTAGAGCTACAGATGGAGTAGTAAGGTCATGTAGAGGTACAGGTGGAGCAGTAAGGTAATGTAGATGTACAGATGGAGTAGTAAGGTCATGTAGAGGTACAGACGGAGTAGTATGGTAATGTAGAGCTACAGATGGAGTAGTAAGGTCATGTAGAGGTACAGATGGAGTAGTAAGGTAATGTAGAGCTACAGATGGAGTAGTAAGGTCATGTAGAGGTACAGATGGAGTAGTAAGGTCATGTAGAGGTACAGATGGAGTAGTAAGTCATGTAGAGCTACAGATGGAGTAGTAAGGTAATGTAGAGCTACAGATGGAGTAGTAAGATAATGTAGATGTACAGATGGAGTAGTAAGGTCATGTAGAGGTACAGACGGAGTAGTAAGGTCATGTAGAGGTACAGATGGAGTAGTAAGGTCATGTAGAGGTACAGATGGAGTAGTAAGGTAATGTAGAGCTACAGATGGAGTAGTAAGGTAATGTAGAAGTACAGATGGAGTAGTAACTTCATGTAGAGCTACAGATGGAGTACTAAGGTCATGTAGAGGTACAGATGGAGTAGTAAGGTAATGTAGAGATACAGATGGAGTACTAAGGTCATGTAGAGGTACAGATGGAGTAGTAAGGTCATGTAGAGCTACAGATGGAGTACTAAGGTCATGTAGAGGTACAGATGGAGTAGTAAGGTCATGTAGAGCTACAGATGGAGTACTAAGGTCATGTAGAGGTACAGATGGAGTAGTAAGATAATGTAGAGCTACAGATGGAGTAGTAAGGTCATGGAGAGGTACAGATGGAGTAGTAAGGTCATGTAGAGGTACAGATGGAGTAGTAAGGTCATGTCGAGTTACAGCTGGAGTAGTAAGGTCATGTAGAGGTACAGATGGAGTAGTAAGGTAATGTAGAGGTACAGATGGAGTAGTAAGGAAATGTAGAGGTACAGATGGAGTAGTAAGGTAATGTAGAGCTACAGATGGAGTAGTAAGGTAATGTAGATGTACAGATGGAGTAGTAAGGTAATGTAGAGGTACAGATGGAGTAGTAATGTAATGTAGAGCTACAGATGGAGTAGTAAGGTCATGTAGAGGTACAGATGGAGTAGTAAGGTAATGTAGAGCTACAGATGGAGTAGTAAGGTTATGTAGAGGTACAGATGGAGTAGTAAGGTAATGTAGAGCTATGGATGGAGTAGTAAGGTAATGTAGAGGTACAGATGGAGTAGTAATGTAATGTAGAGCTACAGATGGAGTAGTAAGGTCATGTAGAGGTACAGATGGAGTAGTAAGGTAATGTAGAGCTACAGATGGAGTAGTAAGGTTGTGTAGAGGTACAGATGGAGTAGTAAGGTAATGTAGAGCTACAGATGGAGTAGTAAGGTAATGTAGAGGTACAGATGGAGTAGTAAGGTCATGTAGAGGTACAGATGGAGTAGTAAGGTAATGTAGAGCTACAGATGGAGTAGTAAGGTAATGTAGAGGTACAGATGGAGTAGTAAGGTAATGTAGAGCTACAGATGGAGTAGTAAGGTCATGTAGATGTACAGATGGAGTAGTAAGGTCATGTAGAGGTACAGACGGAGTAGTAAGGTCATGTAGAGGTACAGATGGAGTAGTAAGGTAATGTAGAGCTACAGATGGAGTAGTAAGGTAATGTAGAGGTACAGATGGAGTAGTAAGGTAATGTAGAGCTACAGATGGAGTAGTAAGGTAATGTAGATGTACAGATGGAGTAGTAAGGTCATGTAGAGGTACAGACGGAGTAGTAAGGTCATGTAGAGGTACAGATGGAGTAGTAAGGTCATGTAGAGGTACAGATGGAGTAGTAAGGTAATGTAGAGCTACAGATGGAGTAGTAAGGTAATGTAGAGGTACAGATGGAGTAGTAAGGTAATGCAGATGTACAGATGGAGTAGTAAGGTCATGTAGAGGTACAGATGGAGTAGTAAGGTCATGTAGAGGTACAGATGGAGTAGTAAGGTCATGTAGAGCTACAGATGAAGTAGTAAGGTAATGTAGAGGTACGGATGGAGTAGTAAGGTAATGTAGAGCTACAGATGGAGTAGTAAGGTCATGTAGATGTACAGATGGAGTAGTAAGGTCATGTAGAGGTACAGACGGAGTACTAAGGTCATGTAGACGTACAGATGGAGTAGTAAGGTAATGTAGAGCTACAGATAGAGTAGTAAGGTAATGTAGAGGTACAGATGGAGTAGTAAGGTAATGTAGAGCTACAGATGGAGTAGTAAGGTAATGTAGATGTACAGATGGAGTAGTAAGGTCATGTAGAGGTACAGACGGAGTAGTAAGGTCATGTAAAGGTACAGATGGAGTAGTAAGGTCATGTAGAGGTACAGATGGAGTAGTAAGGTAATGTAGAGCTACAGATGGAGTAGTAAGGTAATGTAGAGGTACAGATGGAGTAGTAAGGTAATGTAGAAGTTAAGCAACGAGACAGAGAAGTAGATGGATATTAAGACAGACATTGGTAGAGAAAGGATGGATGAGAGACAAGCTAGGATTAGGTAGTTCAGGGAGGATGACTACAATGGCAGGACCATTTATTTATTAGATATTCCCGAGTGGCTAGTTTGAAATGTTTTGTTTGGTTAAGGGACCTAATTTCTAGGGGTAGTTGGTTCCCAGTTGTAGCAGGGTTATAGTTATAAAGTAAACACCCTGATTTGGTTTTGGGTTTATAGAGCTGTAGGAAGTCTTGGTCTGAGCTACATAATGTCCTGGTTGGGGAATATTTAGTTATAATTGATTGAAGACTAGGGCAGAAAGATGGTAGATAGAGGATGGAGTGGATAATTAACAGTTGCTGTAGTAGCAGCAAATGAGGGAATTCAAGCCACTGCAAAGACATAGGCAATGGTGTGATTTGTAGGTTTGGTTTGCAGCAAATCTGGCAACTTTATTATACATAGTTTTAAGTTTGGTTATGTGTGTGGTGTTAAGATTTGTGTATAACTGAGAGCTATAAAGGAGGGTGGGATAAAGAAATGCATGGGAGAGAGTTATTCTGGCTGAGCTGGTTAAATATCTTTTGTTTTGGTAAAGGAGTCCGAGTTTCTGGTGAGTCTTTTTGATAGAGGTGGTGATTTGGAGATCAAATTTAAGCTGATCATCTATTATGACTCCTAGCAGTTTAGTGCTAGGGTCAGAGGTAAAGAGAGTGTTATTGCTAGATAGGATAAAAAATGTTGTTTTGAGATTGATGAGGTTTTTGGGAGGAAGAGTAGGAGCTTAGTTTTTTAGGGTTGAGAATTAATTTGTTGTCACAAAGCCATTTCTCTATGGTGTTGAATGATGCTTGGGTAGTAGAGTGGAGGTCAGATGGATTGTCAGCAATGGTGATGACTGTAGAATCATCAGCATACTGTACAAGTGTGTAGTTGTGACAAGAAGTGTAAAGTAGACTGGTGAAAATATTGAAGAGCAGTGGCCCCATTATGGATCCTTGGGGGGCACCCACTGTGATGCTTAGGGGGGAGAAAGAGCATAGTGCCATTTAACAGATTGTTGGTGGTTAGAGAGATAGCTGAAAAACCAGGATATGGTGGGAGGGGAGAATCTTAGGTGAGAGAGTTTGTCTAGGAGGAGGGGATGGAAGACAGTGATAAAGGCTTAGGACAGGTCGAGGAATAGACATGAGACTAGTTTATTATTGTCACAGGCCAGTGATACAGTATTAATGAAGGGTATTAGTGCAGCTGTAGTGCTGTGTTTGGGACGAAATCCATGTTGTGTGTGTGTAAGAAGGTTCTGTTGGAGAAGGTATTGCATTATCTGCTTGTGAATGCATTTCTCAAGAATCTTGGAGAAAGTAGACAGCATTGTAATTGGTCTGAAGTTTGATATACCAGAAAAATTACGTTCGTTATGTATGGGTAATGTGTAGAAAATATTCCGTATTGATGGAACGTATGATTCAGAGATAGATCGGTTGATCAGGATGGATACTGGATAGGCTAGGGGTTCAGCAGCTATATGCAGGAAGTAAGAGGGTAGGTAATTAGCTGAGGGGGAGCGGGGTTTGAGTTTAGAGAGTAGAAATTTAATGTATTTAGTTGAGACAGTTGTAAGAGAGAAAGAGTTCGAAGGAGAAGGAGGGGAAGATGAGAAAGTGGAGTCTTTTTACTAGTGGGGAAGTAATTAATTATGGTAGTTATTGAATTAATAAAATGATTGTTAAATTCAGTGGCAGTTTCTTCAAAAGTTTTATTTGGGCATGGGTTGGCAGGGAAAGAGTTTCCTGGATGCAGTATATGATTGATTGAGTTCCAGAATTTTTTAGGGTCAGATTTTAGGGTAGTGGAAGAGTTTGCATAGAAGTTGATCCTGTCTTTGTTGATAAATTTTTTATTTGATTTCTAAGTTCTTTGTAAGTCTGTAGGAGGGAAGGGGTCTTTGTTTTGGTCCATAATTTCCATATCTTGTTGCGTCTTTTCATCAAAGCTCTAGTATGTTTGGTTAGCCAATGAGAGGTGTTTGCTTTGATTGTGATAGTAACGAGGGGAACTAGGGAGTTGAGGATGTTTAGAAAGGTAGAGTTGAAAGAGTGGACAGCCTCATCTAAGGAGATTGTAGTGAGATGGGACCAGTTAATATTAGAGAGTTTGGTCTATGAAAGAGTCTGGACTAAAGGATGAGGTTTTGCGGGAGGTGATAAACCTGAAAGGTCTGGTAAAATGGGGAGTGTGTCTATTTACTATAATAGGGCAGTGTGGTCACTAAGGGAATTTGGTAGAGTGTGAGGATTGTGGTAATTTTGGGGATGAGACACCAAAATCCAGTCCAGGAGAGACTGTGGCAGGTGTGACTCGCTAATATGGTTAGGGAAAGTGATTAGTTGCTCAAATCCATGTAGGTTGATACAAGAGGTAGTTTGGGGAGTTTTAATTGTAAGCCAATCTATGTTTATGTCCCCTAAAATGATGGTTTCATTAAGGATGGTCTGTGAGAGGTGGTGTAGGACGTTCTCCAGTATACTAAGGTTATCACCAGGAGGGATGTAGATTGCTACAACACTTATGGTGGTAAAGTTGTTAAGTTTAATATTGGTAAGTTACTAAGATTATCACCAGGGGGGATGTAGATTGCTACAACACTTATGGTGCTAAAGTTGTTAAGTTTAATTTGGTAAGTTACTAAGATTATCACCAGGCAGGATGTAGATTGCTACAACACTTATGGTGGTAACGTTGTTAAGTTTAATTTGGTAAGTTACTAAAATTATCACCAGGGGGGATGTAGATTGCTATAACACTTGTGATGGTAAAGTTGTTACAGTTAATATTGGTAAGTTACTAATATTGTCTCCAGGAGGGATGTAGATTGCTACACTTATGGTTGTAACGTTGTTAGGTTTAATTTGGTAAGTTACTAAGATTATCACCAGGGGGCATGTAGATTGCTACAACACTTATGGCAGTAAAGTTGTTAAGTTTAATTTGGTAAGTTACTAAGATTATCACCAGGGGGGATGTAGATTGCTACAACACTTGTGATGGTAAAGTTGTTACGTTTAATATTAGTAAGTTACTAAGATTGTCTCCAGGAGGGATGTAGATTGCTACAACACTTATGGTGGTAACATTGTTAAGTTTAACATTGGTAAGTTACTAAGATTATCACTGGGGGGATGTAGATTGCTACAACACTTATGGTGGAAAAGTTGTTAAGTTTAACATTGGTAAGTAGGAGTTCAGCTGTAGAACAAAGGTGGGTAGAGGGAGGTTTGGGGAAGTTATTGAGAGGTGGTCACAGAAGAGGATGGCTACCCCTCCTCCTCTTTTTTTTGTCTATCAAGTTGTAGGATGTGATAGCCAGCTGGGGTAATTTCACTATCTTTATTATATGGTTTCAGCAGGTTTCAGTTAGGGTGACTATGTCAGGGGTATAGTTAGCTAACCAGGCATGGAAGTCCTGTACTTTATTTACTACACTCCTGAGGTTGATAGAACAGAAAGATACGTGCTTTTTTAAGGGGGTGAGGTTAGTAGATGTTTGTACAAGAGGATTATTATTTATGGTAGGTTGGGAGGTGCCTGAGTTAGGATGGATGTCTCCTGATAAAAGTAGTGGTTTGAAGTAGAGTAAGTGTTTAAATGGGGAGACATTCTTTTTCTGCTTTGATATGGTTGGGAGGGAGGGAGATAATTTTATTTTAGGAAGGGGAGTGGCATAATTTGGGTTAGAAGGACTGGTTTGCAGAGAAGTGTCGGGTTTGGTATTTGGATGTAGTTTGTTGGGTAGACATAGGGTGGGGGTAGATGTGTGTGATAGGATGTGAGGAGGTATAAGAAGTAAAGTATAGGTATCACGAGTAAGGCTTGAGGATTGAAAGGCATGGTTTTAAGGTAGAGTATGTGTAGAAAGTGGGAAAGTTGAGGTGTATGAGGTACTATAGGGGAAGAGGTGTGTCAGTAAGGAAGTAGTTGGGAGGGGCAGGGGCAGAGCTGGAAAGGGTGTGGTTCAGGTGGATAAGTATAAAGGAAATGATATGGTGGTGGATGGGAATGGGGCTGGGAGAGGAGCGAAGTGAACCTGAGCGGCGTAGCAAGGCGAACAGAACGGGGCCCTACTGAGTAGCTGCTGAAGGTGAAAAAAACTATCAGTCAGCCCTTTGTCAGATTAGCTCAGGATTTCTTAAAGATATTGAAAATTATTCTGTTTAATTGCAGGAAGTTAGTTATATAGTATTTTATTGGGGTAGTGAGATCTCAGAGTGTAGTTTGGGGAGCAGGGTCAGTATAGGACATCAGAATCTCAATGGTACTGTGCTCACACGGGTGACAGAGAACCTCTACTTCAGTGAGGACGTAAGGTAAATGAATATAGAAAGGCCTTAAGCTATATTTGCACTTACAACAGTGGAGTAGTTAGTCATCACTGGTGACAGAGAATCTCTACTTCAGTGAGGACATAAGGTAAATGAATACAGAAAGGCCTTAAGCTATATCTGCACTTACAACAGTGGAGTAGTTAGTCATCACTGGTGACATAGAACCTCTACTTCAGTGAGGACGTAAGGTAAATGAATATAGAAAGGGCTTAAGCTATATTTGCACTTACAACAGTGGAGTAGTTAGTCATCACTGGTGACAGAGAACCTCTACTTCAGTGAGGACGTAAGGTAAATGAATTTAGAAAGGCCTTAAGCTATATTTGCACTTACAATAGTGGAGTAGTTAGTCATCACTGGTGACAGAGAACCTCTACTTCAGTGAGGACATAAGGTAAATGAATATAGAAAGGCCTTAAGCTATATCTGCACTTACAACAGTGGAGTAGTTAGTTATACTTTAATTTCGGGAAACAATAAGAAAAGGCAGTAGGTACTCTGACTTGCTTGTATTGTATACCTTTCTTACTGAAATAAAATAAACCAATTTTACCAAGGAGTTCTGTGGATATTAGGAAGACAAGAATTTATAAGAAAATGTTTAGTAGAAGTAGGAAAACAGTAGAGCATACAAATAGTTTTAATTGTAGTCTGTCTTTATATGCTGTGTTAAGTACAGAAATGGGGGGGGGGCACAGCTAATGTCCTGAAACAATCAGGAAAAAACATAAGTACTTTGGACTGACTTGATTTGCATACCTTTCTTTTGAAATAAAACACACTTGTAACCAGGAGTATATGGGATTTAGAAAGACCACAATTTGTAGGAGAAAGGGTTTAGTAATACTAGAAAAACATCAGGGCTTTCAAATAGTTGAAACAGCTTGCAAAGGGAGACTGCTGCTAGGAAGTATAGTATGGGTAGGAGGCAAGCTATCGTTATACATTTATAACAAGTCATTTCACAACCCACATCCTATTCTCTGTCTGAATCAAGTTTCAGTCACAAATGCATATCTTTCTTGCTTTGCCTTGCTACTAAGTGGTCCTCAAAAATAAGAATACATTTTAAACATACGTCTCAACTGTCAACATTTTTGCCACATATTTTTGGTCTATTCCTCATAAAAGTTGTGGTTTTCTGGCAAATTCATACATATTTAATTCACTAAATAATGACATATGTTCAATTTTCAGAATTCATATCCTTCAGAAAATGTATTACAACACAAAACATTTTATTCTAGCAACTTTCTATGTTTATAAGAGCGATATTTATACTCTGTCCCTATTTTTGAGCCTTTGCCTCCCCCCTCCATTATTTTTGGCTTTGTCTAGATTTTTTGTGCTAAGAGATTGAGAGCAATGATTTTAAATCTTTAGACGGCAGTTCATCTTACTAGATTAGTTGAACTCTGTATTGTATATTTTTATGCATTCCGTAAACATTGACAATTATTTATGAATTTTATACCTCTTTACCTAGTTAATCTAATTCCTGATTTATGGCTTGAATTCTATGAATGCAGTAATATTTTCTGAAATATTGTGGCACAATAGCTGTTATTGTTAATTCTACTTGATACAGTTTGGATGCTTCCTAAAATGATGCAATTCACTGTTATTATTATTATTATTATTATGATTATTATTATTATTTATTTCAGATTATTCACTCCCATATGCAGTTTTCTGGATTCCTGGACTCTTATTTAAGATTTTCAAGGATTATTTTCTAATACTGTCAATTCTTGCTCCAGCCAAATTGAAGTCCATCTCGTTTTCAGGGGAGGATGAGTATCCCTGCATCCCTAAGTAGAGAATCTCTTGTAACATAAATTTCATGACATCTGTGCCTATTTTTTGTCACATGCTTCCTTTTCTGTTTATTTTTATTACCATTATTTTCCACATCATAATTTTCCTTAGTTTTCAGTTTGACTTAATTTCTAGGTTCCATTGTCTTCTTCCTGGCAGCTCCTACAACGTTCTGCAGGGGTTTAGTATCACCATCAGTTTTCCACGTGGTATCACGTATCTTTCATGATGTAAACATTTAACCGTTTTTCTGTATTTTAGCTGCATGATTTGTACTAATACTTGTTGCATCTTCTGATCCAGTATCCTTTTTTTTCCTCAAGTTCTTTTTTATTAGTTGTTTTTCCTATTATTTAATTACCTACTTTCATTACAACCTTACAACTTTTCTATAAACCATTAGAGACATTTCCTGTTTCCTTTGGTGGTGAACTTAGCTGAAATAATCTTTCTTCCAGGGATTGAATATAACAATTTCACTGAGCAGCATTTGTTAGTGAGTCTTAATCCACAACTCCAACTAGGCATCAATACTCATAGGTTCATAGGTAGGTACTAGGCTATCGGCACTGGGGCCTATACAAGCCCAGCCAAAAAGGTACCCTGGCTTTTGCCGCACAAGAAAATTATTTTCCTGTGCCCCTGTCGAGCAGAGCCACAGAAGTGATCCCCAGGGTGAATTTCCTATTTCCCATCCAATCATCAAGATTTTTCTTGAAGAGTGCTAATGAGGAGCTTTGTTTGATATAAATAGGTAGTCTGTTCCAGAGTATGGGAAGTCTCTGGGACAGGAATCTATCCCTCCGGCATGTTCTATTTATTGTGGTGACAAGGTTTAGGTCCCTAGAGCGTGTAGCTTGGAGGGATTGGGATTTCTTTAAGTGGAGCATGTCCATCAGCTCTGGGTTTGACATAGCTTTGTATGTTAGGCAGAGATCACCTCTGACTAGGCGATATACGACGGAGTAAAGCTGCAGTTTTTTGAAACGGTCTGTGTAGGGCATCTGTTTGAGGCTGGTAATCCTCTTTGTGAGGTATTTCTGTGGCCTTTCCAGTTGTTGTAGATGTCTTCTGAGGTATATACCAAAAGGGGTGCTGTACTCTATAATGGGCCTAATGAGTGATGAGTAGAGGGGAACAATGACCTCTTTTTTTCTGGATGAGAAACCTTTTGTGATGAGGTGTGCCACATAGAAGGATTTCCTGACTACTGTGGCGATGTGATTATCAAAGGAGAGACTACTGTCCACATGTGTCCCAAGGTCTCTTATCACACTTTCGGTGTTAAGTATACTACCGCCTATGTTGTAGTTCATGGGTACAGAGTTTTTACCAAAGGGGACGACAATGCACTTTTTGGCATTGAGCTTGAGGTCATGGCTTTGACACCAAGCATCTGTCTCAGTGAGGCCCTTTTGTAGGATGTCCACATCATTAGGAGTTTCAATTATGGCTCCTAGTTTGCAGTCATCTGCGAACTTCTTTAGCCAAAGGCCTTCTGTGTTAGCCTATACTTTAGAGAAGTAGATACCAAACAGGAGAGGACCCAGGACTGAACCCTGTGGTACTCCACTTGTCACTGGTCTGAAGTCGGATTTGGAGTCTGCTACTTTCACAGTGTGGGTTCTGTCAATGAGCCAGTTGAGAACCCATCTTGTGACATAGGGATTTATACCTAGTTTAGTGAGTTTATCTATAATTGCAGAGTGAGGGATGGTGTTGAAAGCCTTGGCAAGATCTAGATAGGCTGTGTGAACCACCTTACCCTTGTCTGCAGCTTTGGCGACTGCTTCAAAGAAGTCTATCAGGTTTAGGAGACATGATCTGCCTTTTACAAACCCGAACTGGGTGGGATCCAGAGTTTGGAGATTACCCATGTGTTTGTTTATAAGTTCCATGATGATATGTTTCATGGCCTTGCAGACCAGGCTCATCAGGCTAATGGGGCGGAAGTTCCCGGGGTCCATGGTAGCTCCCCCCTTGTGGAGTGGGATAACTGTTGCTGTGTGCCATTCAGCAGGTACAAAGCCTGAGGTGAGGCTATGACTGAACATGGTACTTAGGTGGGGTGCCAGTTCATTCTGTAGTTCATGTAGAACGCAGCCTGGGATGTTGTCTGGTCCCATGGATGCTGTGTTCTTGGCTTTGGAGAGTGTGGTTTTTACCTTTGCAGCCGTGATTACAGGAACCTTGCATTCTTCCAGTATAGAGATGAGCTCTTTAGGGGGTTTGAGGGGAGTAAAGTTAGCACTGAACCTATCTGCCAGGATGTTGGCAATATCAGTTGGGTCTGTATATTAAGTGCCATTGTGCTGTAACTCAGAGTATATCTGAGTGTTGCCATTGAGATTCTTGACATAGCTATAGAATGCTTTGTGGTTGTCTTTAGAATCAGTGGTGATTTTGTTTTCATAACTAGCTTTGGAGGATTTTATCAGGGATCGCAGCTTCTCTCCAGTTTGTAATTGGATTCTTGACTTACTCACAGACAGACCTCAGAAAGTGTGCATAGGTAATAACTCCTCAGAGAGCATCACTCTTAACACTGAAGTCCCACAAGGATGTGTACTAAGTTCCTTGCTGTTCACCCTGTTAACACATGATTGTACAGCCAGGTACAATACAAATCACATCATCAAGTTTGCTGATGACACAATGGTGGTGGGCCTCATCAGTAATGATGATGAAACAGCACATAGAGATGAGGTGGAACAACTGACTACCTGGTGTGGAAATAACTTAGCACTAAATGTGAACAAGACAAAATAGATAATTGTGGACTACAGGAAAAATCGCAAGGAACATCCCCCCTCACCATCAATGGGGAAACAGTTGAAAGAGTGAGAAGCACAAAGTTTCTGGGAGTGACATCGATGAGGACGTGTCTTGGAACACAAATACAAATGACATAGTCAAGAAAGCACACCAGAGATTGCACTTTTAAGAAGGCTGAGGACAGCGAATCTCCCATCAATAGTCCTCACTACCTTTTACAGAGGTACGATAGAAAGCATCCTGACTAACAACCTCGTAGTGTGGTATGGAAGCTGCTCTACATCTGAGCACAAGTCCCTCCACAAAGTGGTGAAGACAGCCGAGAGGATCACTAAGACCACCTTACCACCTGTCCATGACTTGTACTTATCCAGATGTCTCAGCAGGGCCAGAGGAATAATTAAAGTCTGCACTCACCCTGCTTACAGACTGTTCCTGCATCTATTATCTGGAAAGCGCTTCCGAAGCATACATTGCAGAACTACGAGATTCAGGAACAGATTCTTCCCTGATATCATCAGGCTGCTGAACTCTAGTAACAACTACACTCCATGACGGCCATCTTGGTCTGTAGAACCTGTAGTAGCTTGTCTCAAATTGTGCATTAACCTGGTTACCAGTCTCATCTAATACTTAGTGCAATATTCACCATGACTGTAACTTATAGGCCATTTAGGACAGCAGTGATGCAGTAAAATATCTTTTCTTTCAGTGGAATACATGTTGCAAATTCATAAATTAACCATTGTGCAATACTTTAAGGTCTATAGTGCAACACTCTAATGTTTACAGTGCAATACTCAATGTCTCTTTCTGTGCAAGGATAAAGGCAATGTCTTAACCAAGTACCTGTGCAATACTAAAGTCTCATGCAAGCAAGTGTTCACTGCAAAAAGTGTTAAAATGTGTTCCTAATTACGTGCAGTATTAGTCTGTCTACCTGCACATCCATGATGTAATAGCTTGGTGTTGTATGTGTAAATATCTGTGAAAATAGTCCATATGTTGTCTGCACACTGAGTCTGGAGACACAGAATTTCATAGGATCATAGGATCAGAGGTCCTTATAAGCCTAGCCAGGAGTTTAGCCCATGTTTAGACAAATCAGCACCCAATGCCCCTGTCCAGCAGGGACAGGGGTGGAATCCCAGGAGTAGATTTTCTGTTTCCCATCCAGTTATCCAGGTTGTGCTTAAAAAGGGGTAAAGAGGTACTCTGCTTGATGTGGAGAGGGAGTCTATTCCATAGATGAAGGAGTCTCTGGGACACAAATCTGTCCCATCAACAAGTCCTGTTGATGTCACAGACCTAGTTGAGGTCACGCATGTGGGTTACTTGAGTGGAGCTTCCAATCAGTTTTTGCACTTTTGCGATTTCTGAATAACAACAAAGTTTACTTTGACTTTGACTTTTGACAAAATATCAAGGATATTCTTAAATATGATGAAACACAGTGTGTTGAATGCCAACCCAGTGCCGAAAATAGGTATTCATCAAATTCTATTTTATTGTGTGCTTTTTTTGTACTCTTAAAAGGCTGTGTGCTGAGGCGCTAGAGTTTTGTGATTGTATTAAATTTTGTTTTTTACTGGTCATAGTGGTTTTATTTTATTTTTTACTTTTTGTAGTTTTTGTACGAAACCAAAAAGAGCCTCAAAGAAGCAATACGTTCAGGACACTAAAGTGTTTTTGTAGGAGAACAATCCATTCAGCACTTAACATCACACCTACAGAACCATGTGCAACAATACTACTGCACGACCTCAGTGAACAGAGAATACCGGTATTCCCTTGTCATATGTAAACGAGAGATGATATAAATCATTGTGTGGTGTCCTGGGGGACAGTAGAGATTGATCCTGCAAAATATATATATATAGATATATATCTATATATATATAACTTTAAATGAAAAAAAATGTACGTACAAATCTTTACATTTTGCATTTTTGCATGGGGGAGGTTATGCCCCTCTGCACCCCCCATGGAGGGGCTGCACCCCCAAACTCCTGCTACTTATAGATACCAACTCTGAGATCGCACTACAATGTCCACAAGAGCAGATTTCCTGTAACATTCAACTTGGACTGTGGAGCACTTGGAAGTCGGCATTCTGAAGTTTCACTGATGTGAAATGTTGAGCTTTTCAGCTGTTTAAAATGTTGGTCTACTGAGATTTCAGTAATCTCAAGTAGACCCATATATATATATATATATATATATATATATATATATATATATATGTGTGTGTGTGTGTGTGTGTGTGTGTGTGTTTAGGACTTGTTTTATTTTACTGTTGACATTCATTGAATATCTTGACATTTTAGTTAAGTTTTCTGATTGTTCCACATGTATGCTCAGTATGACACATATATATATATATATATATATATATATATATATATATATATATATATATATATATTTAGCTGATTGTTCCACATGTTGTACGCTCAGTATAATCTTGCTTTACTAGAATGGGATTGTGAGGTGGGATTTTCATCAGGGTCAAGTAGACCCCACCTTATGTCCCATAGGTGACATCTGTATAAAGCTGACCCCACTACATGCCACAGAGGTTACATCTTTTTAAAGTAGACCCAACTGCATCTCATATATGTAACATCTGTATAAAGTAGACCCCACAGCATCTCACATATGTAACATCTGTATAAATTAGACCCCACCACATCTCACATATATAACATCTGTATAAAGTAGACCCCACTACATCTCACATGTGTAACATCTGTATAAAGCAGACTCCACTGCATCTTTCATATGTAACATCTGTATAAAGTGATCCCCACCAAATGTCACATATGTAACATCTGTACAAAGTAGACCCCACTGCATTTCACATAAGTAACATCTGTATAAAGTAGACCCCACTTCATCTCACATATGTAACATCTCTATAAAGTAGACCCCATCACATCTCGCATATGTAACATCTGTATAAAGTAAACCCCACTGCATCTGACATATGTAGCATTTGTATAAATTAAACTCCACTGCATCTCACATATGTAACATCTGTATAAAGTAGATCCCAATGCATCTCACATATGTAACATCTGTACAAAGTAGACCCCACTACATCTTACATATGTAAAATCTGTAAAAACTAGACCCCACCACATCTCACATATGTAACATCTGTATAAAGTAGACCCCACCACATCTCACATATGTAACATCTGTATAAAGTAGATCCCAATGCATCTCACATATGTAACATCTGTACAAAGTAGACCCCACTGCATATCACATATGTAACATCTGTAAAAACTAGACCCCACCACATCTCACATATGTAACATCCGTCTAAAGTAGACCCCACCACATCTCACATATGTAACATTTGTATAAATTAGATCCCAATGTATCTCACATATGTAACATCTGTACAAAGTAGACCCCACTACATCTCACATATGTAAAATCTGTAAAAACTAGACCCCACCACATCTCACATATGTAACATCTGTATAAATAGACCCCACTGCATCTCACATATGTAACATCTGTATAAAGTAGACCCCACCACATCTCACATATGTAACATCTGTATAAAGTAGATCCCAATGCATCTCACATATGTAACATCTGTACAAAGTATACCCCACTGCATATCACATATGTAACATCTGTAAAAACTAGACCCCACCACATCTCACATATGTAACATCTGTATAAAGTAGACCCCAATGCATCTGACATATGTAACATCTGTATAAAGTAGACCTCACTGCATCTCACTTATGTAACATCTGTATAAATTAGACCCCACAACATCTCAGATATGTAACATCTGCATAAATAGACCCTACTGCATCTCACATATGTAACATATATAAAGCAGATCCTGTCACATATTGCATATGTAACATCTGTGTAAAGTAGACCCCACTGCATCTATCATATGTAACATATGTATAAAGTAGACTCCACCATATGTCACATATGTGTTACCCGTATAAAGCAGACTCTATCATATGTAACATATGTGACATATAGCAGACCCTACCATATGTTACGCAGGTTATACCTGTATAAAGAAGACTCCACCATATGATACATAGGTGATATCTGTTTAAAGTACATGCACCATATGTCACATAGGTGACATCTGTATAAAGCAGACTCTACCATATGTTACATAGGTGACATGTATATAAAGCATACTCCACTATATCTCACATATTTGACATCTATATAAAGCAGACTCCACTATATGTTTCATATGTGCCATCTATATAAGTCAACCTCACCATATGTCACACAGGTTATATCTGTATAAAGCAAACCCCACCATATGTTACATATGTGACATCTATATAAAACAGACCTGGCTATATCTCACATAGACGACATTTATTTATTTTATTTAGTTTACATTTGTTAACTGGGTTAGTCTGACTGAGCTTTTGGCTCATTTTCAGCAGAGACCCGGGGAGAAAAGCTCCTCAGGGAATACAATTTTAAAAACAAAGTATTAATAATCAGCAGAATATGAGACTTGTTACAAAGTATTAACAATCAGCAGACAAATATGAGACTTGTTACAAAGTATTAACAATCAGCAGAAGAATATGAGACTTGTTACAAAGTATTAACAATCAGCAGAAGAATATGAGACTTGTTACAAAGTACTAACAATCAGCAGAAGAATATGAGACTTGTTAAAAAGTATTAACAATCAGCAGAAGAATATGAGGCTTGTTACAAAGTATTCACAATTAGCAGAAGAATATGAGACTTGTTACAAAATATTAACAATCAGCAGAAGAATATGAGACTTGTTACAAAGTATTAACAATCAGCAGAAGAATATGAGGCTTGTTACAGAGTATTAACAATCAGCAGAAGAACATGAGACTTGTTACAAAGTATTAACAATCAGCAGGAGAACATGAGACGTGTTACAAAGTATTAACAATCAGCAGAAGAATATGAGGTTTGTTACAAAGTATTAACAATCAGCAGAAGAATATGAGGCTTGTTACAAAGTATTAACAATCAGCAGAAGAATATGAGACTTGTTACAAAGTATTAACAATCAGCAGAAGAATATGAGACTTGTTAAAAAGTATTAACAATCAGCAGAAGAATATTAGACTTGTTACAAAGTATTAACAATCAGCAGAAGAATATGAGACTTGTGAAAAATTATTAACAATCAGCAGAAGAATATGAGGCTTGTTACAAAGTATTAACAATCAGCAGAAGAATATGAGGCTTGTTACAAAGTATTAGCAATCAGCAGAAGAATATGAGACTTGTTACAAAGTATTAACATCAGCAGAAGAATATGAGACTTGTTACAAAGTATTAACAATCAGCAGAAGAATATGAGACTTGTTACAAAGTATTAACAATCAGCAGAAGAATAGGAGGCTTGTTACAAAGTATTAACAATCAGCAGAAGAATATGAGGTTTGTTACAAAGTATTAACAATCAGCAGAAGAATATGAGATTTGTTACAAAGTATTAACAATCAGCAGAAGAATATGAGACTTGTTAAAAAGTATTAACAATCAGCAGAAGAATATGAGGCTTGTTACAAAGTATTAACAATCAGCAGAAGAATATGAGGCTTGTTACAAAGTATTAACAATCAGCAGAAGAGTATGAGACTTGTTACAAAGTATTAACAATCAGCAGAAGAATATGAGACTTGTTACAAAGTATTAACAATCAGCAGAAGAATATGAGACTTGTTACAAAGTATTAACAATCAGCAGAAGAATATGAGACTTGTTAAAAAGTATTAACAATCAGCAGAAGAATATGAGGCTTGTTACAAAGTATGAACAATCAGCAGAAGAATATGAGACTTGTTACAAAGTATTAACAATCAGCAGAAGAATATGTGACTTGTTACAAAGTATTAACAATCAGCAGAAGAATATGAGACTTGTTACAAAGTATTAACAATCAGCAGAAGAATATGAGACTTGTTACAATATCATTTTAACTACTTTGTACAAAATAAATTAATAGTCAGGAATGGATTATGAAACCAGTTACATATCCCTTTAAATGGGTAGTACCTAATTGTTTTGGAGTTTAGAAAAAAAGGAATATTCAAGGCTAGTTGAATATATAAGGGAAATAGAGTAGAGGTGACCTTTTAGACAGATTAGATAAAGTAGGTTATTTTGGTGCTGAAATAATCAAGTTTGTTTGGAGAGGGAGGAAGGGAGGTGGTGGAAGAGGTAGGAGTACAAGGTTAGGGATACATTTAGGGTGAGGTGGTGAGATAGGTGGAAGGATAGTGGTTTCAGGGTGGATGGCTACAGTGGCAAGACTATATTTTTTAGGTATTTTCTTATGGCTAATTTGAATCTCTTGCTATGGTGAAGGGACTTTATTTCCAAAGGAAGTTTGTTCCAGGATGTGGCTGTGTTATAGTTATAGAGAAGACATCTTATTTTGGTTTTGGGTTTGTAGACGTGTAATAATTCTTGATCTGAGCTGTGTAGAGTCCTAGCAGGGGAATATTTAGATATGATGGAGGAGAGGCTGGGGCAGAAGGAGGGTAGATAGAGGATGGAGTGAATGATTTGTAGTTGATATAGTTGGAGCAGCTGAGGGAATGCTAGCCAGTCTAGTTGCTGAAGTGCTAAGCAGTGATGTGACTTGTAGGTTTGGTTTACTGCAAATTTGGTCACTTTATTGTAGGTAGTTTCAAGTTTGGAAATAAGTGTAGAGTTTAGGTTTGTGAATATGTGACAGCTGTATAGGAGTGTTGGAAGTAGTAAAGCATGAGAGAGAGTTTTTCGGGCTGTGTTGGTTAAGTATTTCTTGTTGTGGAAGAAGTGTCCAAGTTTCTGATGAGTTTATTTAATAGAGTTAGTGATATGTAGATCAAACTTAACCTGATCATCTATTGTGACACCTAGCAATTTAGTACTAGGTTCAGTTGAGATGGTGGTGTTGTTGCTAGATAGAATGGTAAATGTACTTTTGAGTGTGGTGAGGTTTTTGGGGAGGAAGAGTAGGAGCTTAGTTTTCTTAGGATTAAGTATTAGCTTGTTATCACTAAGCCATGTCTCAATGGTGTGGAAAGATGCCTCGGTAGTTGAGTAGAGATCAGATGGGTTGTCAGCAATGGTTATAACAGTAGAGTCATCTACATATTGCACAAGAGATGACTGGGGATATGAAGAGTAGAGTAAGTTGGTGAAAATATTAAAGAGTAGTGGTCCGAGAATGGACCCCTGGGGGACACCCATTTGTACAGTGAGAAGGGGGATAGTGCAGACAGCCATTTAACTGATTGCTGGCAGATAGAGAGATAGCTGGAGAACCAGGAGATAGTATGTGGAGAGATGGTCTATATGACAGTATCAAATGGACTAAGCAGCGAATGCTAATTAGTCAATCTGGTACTGTCGAAATGGCAAAATAGCGAAGTCATGGAACATCGATTTTTTTTCCTAGGGGAAAAAAAAATCAGTGGGCCCTCTTCGGGACTTTGCCATTTCCTCCACTATGGTGCGATCTTGGAGTTGGTATATTTAAGTGAGGGGTGGGGGCACAGCCCTCCACATGGGGGGGTTGAAGACCCCCACTTAAATTTGTATTTACGTTTTTTTTTTTTTTTTTACAGAGCAGCGAATTTTTTCCCTGGGAAAACATTTGCTGTTCCATTTGTTCGATATTTTTGTTGTTTCAATATTATCAGTACGATGAAATAGCATTCACTATTTACATTGTACGATAGTATGATATAGATTAAGGAGAGAAGTTTAAGTTAGTGAGTTTGTCAAGGAGGAGAGGATGAAAGACAGTGTCAAAGGCTTTAGAAAGGTCAAGGAATAGGCATGAGACAATTTTTTGTTATCACGAGCAAGGGAGACTGTGTTGATGAAGGATATTAGTGCAGTAGTTGTACTATGCTTGGGACCGAAACCATGCTGAGTGGGTGTGAGAAGGTTTTACTGGTGAAGCTAATGCATTACCTGCTTGTGAATGCATTTCTCTAGGGTTTTGGAGAGAGGAGAGAGTATGGCAATTGGTCTGAAGTTAGTTATGTCTAAGGAGTTACCACCTTTGTGAATGGGTAAAGTAAAGAAGTTTTTCCATATAGTGGGGACATAGGATTCAGAGATTTGCTGGTTGATCAAGACAGATACAGGGTAGGCAAGAGGTTCAGAGGCAATCTGCAGGAAGTAGGAGGGTAGGTTGTCAACTGATGGGGAGCAGGGTTTAAGTTTAGAGAGTTTGTTTGTTTGTGTCTTTTGGCTTTTTCCCGGTTAGGGGTCGCCACAGCAGAACTCTGGTCCACTAATGATTGGCAGTAGAGTTTTACATGTCGAGTTGCTGGCCCTGACACACAACCTTCAATGAAGGTACGCCCATTCATGTCTCCACACAGAAGATGCTAAGATTTTATATAGTTATATATATAGTTATAGATTTTATATAGTTATAGATTATAGTTATAGTTTAGATAGTTATATAGTTGTATATATAGTTATAGATTTTATATAGTTATAGATTATAGTTATAGTTTAGATAGTTATATAGTTATATATATAGTTATAGATTTTATATAGTTATAGATTATAGTTATAGTTTAGATAGTTATATAGTTATATATATAGTTATAGATTTTATATAGTTATAGATTATAGTTATAGTTTAGATAGTTATATAGTTATATAGTTATATATATAGTTATAGATTTTATATAGTTATAGATTATAGTTATAGTTTAGATAGTTATATAGTTATATATATATAGTTATAGATTTTATATAGTTATAGATTATAGTTATAGTTTAGATAGTTATATAGTTATATATATAGTTATAGATTTTATATAGTTATAGATTATAGTTATAGTTTAGATAGTTATATAGTTATATATATAGTTATAGATTATAGTTATAGTTTAGATAGTTATATAGTTATATATATAGTTATAGATTTTATATAGTTATAGATTATAGTTATAGTTTAGATAGTTATATAGTTATATATATAGTTATAGATTATAGTTATAGTTTAGATAGTTATATAGTTATATATATAGTTATAGATTTTATATAGTTATAGATTATAGTTATAGTTTAGATAGTTATATAGTTATATATATAGTTATAGATTTTATATAGTTATAGATTATAGTTATAGTTTAGATAGTTATATAGTTATATATATAGTTATAGATTTTATATAGTTATAGATTATAGTTATAGTTTATATAGTTATATAGTTATATATATAGTTATAGATTATAGTTATAGTTTAGATAGTTATATAGTTATATATATAGTTATAGATTTTATATAGTTATAGATTATAGTTATAGTTTATATAGTTATATAGTTATATATATAGTTATAGATTTTATATAGTTATAGATTATAGTTATAGTTTAGATAGTTATATAGTTATATATATAGTTATAGATTTTATATAGTTATAGATTATAGTTATAGTTTAGATAGTTATATAGTTATATATATAGTTATAGATTTTATATAGTTAGTTGATATTGTTTTAAGAACAAAGGAATTAGAAGATTAGAAGAGTTGGAAAGAGGTATTGAGTTTATGAGGGTGCTAGCACTGTTGCTGGGGGAGGGGATTCATTAAGGAGGTTATCGAGTTTATAAAATAATTGTTAATTTTATTGGCTATGTCTTCACGGGTTGCGTTGGGACATGGGTTTGGAGGGGAAGGGTTTACTGGATGTAGAGTCTGATTAATAGAGCTCCAGACATTTTTGGGGTCTGATTTAAGAGTAGAGGGAGGATTGCTATAGAAGTTTGTTTTGTCATTATGGATGATTTTTTTAATTTTATTTCTGAAGTCTTTAAATGTAAGCATCTGTATAAAGCAGACCCCTCCATATGTTACATATGTGACATCTATATAAAACTCTGTTACTTTGTCTTGCTTTGCTTTATCCTGCTATTTGCTTGCTGCCTGTTCTCTAAAATGTTCAACTGCATATTTTTCTGTTGCAGTTATTTCTGCTTGTTTATAGCCTGTCTAAATTGTTAAGTGTTAAATGTTATTCTAAGCTCTTAGTTTTGGTTTAAGCACTTAGGCTTTAGGCCCACCCCTTAACTCTCCCTGGCCTTTCTCCCTCAGATTCTGTCAAATATGGATGGACAATTTCCTCCAGTTTCTCCTGCCAGTCTGGTTGATATGAGCATCCTGAGACAGTGTAGTAACTGCCTCATTTACATGGACAACCATCTACTACTACCACCTAGGAACACTATTTGTGAGAGATGCAGTTACATTAGGAACTTAGAGTCCAAGCCCCCCCCCTTCAAGCCAGCATATCTGGTACTGAAAAGGTTGTCAGCACAATCACTGCACCTCATCCACCACCCACACCTACATAACACACACCTACATATATGGAGGTCCTCCACATACACATACCCAAACAAAGGAGACCTCCAAGGCAGAAGCAAAAGTGATCTCCACAGCCCACATACCATGCATAGTCCACACACCTGTGTCTCATAGCTATTAAGGCTTCACCATAAACCCAACATATTAGTCATAGGAGACTCCATTATAAGACACACAGATGTGCCTCTCACCAGGCTAGATAAGGAGAAAGTCACGGTTAGTTGTCTGTCAGGTGCCAGACTCCACCATATCACATACACACTCAAGTCTGTCAACAACAGGTACTGTTATGACTCTGTCATAGTCCATGTTGGTATGAATGACTTGAGATGTACCTCTCTGAACAATATGAAGACAGACATAATTGAGCTCACTGAATATGTGTTCCGGCAGGTATGTCCCTAGCCTTAAGCAACATTCTGCCGTCAACCAGAATGATGCCTCATTGCAAACAGAAAATGACTGACTTTAACAATTGGCTTAGTTTCAGGTGTCATTCCAGGGGGATCCTGTACCTGACAGCCTTGGAAGATATGATCAACAGACCATGATGCTTTGCCAGAGATGGCCTGCATCATGCTCACCTGGGCTTCAGGCTACTGGCAAAGGCTCTTGCCTCCCCTATACTGCCCTTTTTAGGAATAGTGATGAGGTTAAAACTACCAACATAAAAATTTCAACAAAACACAAATTAAAGGTCATGTTACTAAATGCTAGGAGTCTAAACATGAAACTGTACTTATTACAAACATTCCTAACCCTGGAAAATGCTGACATCTGTGCAGTCACAGAAAACTGGTTCAAAGCTGTGAAGTGCAACCCAGCCTGACCTGGTTACTCATTCTATCATACATTCAGACCCCAAACTGTGGGCAGTAAAGCCAAAGGAGGTGGAGTTTCAATATACATTAAAGACATACACACCTCCAGGTTGGTCAAACAGTATGACACACAGGAGACACTCCAGGTGCAGTTAACCATTGACAAGACCCCTGTTCAAATCATAGCTAGCTACCACCCCCAAATCTAACTCAAGATGCCCAATCTACCTATTTGGACCTGTTTGAATCTATGAAGAGTCAACCCTTTACCCTGATCATGGGTGACTTTAACATCCCAAACATAGATTGGAAGAAATACTCATGCCAGACCACAAATGCCCAGAGATTACTCGATTTTTTCAATGCAAATGCCTTGTAACAGCTAGTTGATACCCCCACAAGAGGTGATAATATTTTGGACTTGGTATTAACCAACACGAGTAACCACTGCAGCATCCCTATAGTATCATCCTCCCTGGTAAGATCTGACCACAAAGCAGTCACTTTCAAAATCATCATCTCCCCCAACCTCCTTCTAGGTAGGATCAGACATAAAAACTTCTCCAGAGCTGATTACAGCCTCCTGAGGGATGGTATAAACAGCTTCACAGCCTCCTCCCCCTCTGTAGGAACTGGCACCAATATCCAAAACTATACCCAAGCACTATATGAGCATTTATATAGATGCATGGAATCAGGAATGCCTGACATGACTAAATCATCCTCTGCAAGGAAGAATAAACCTGTCTAGTAGTCATCTGCAATAAATAAACTCTATAACAAAAGGAAAAAATTGCTGTCCAAGACCAAGAAGGAGCAGGTGCCCAATTGGAAGCAATGTCTCCTTAGCCTGAACAAGCAAATAAGAGCACTAGTGAAAGCAAACTTCAGTTGCAAATTGGCTACATCTACTAAAGACAATCATAAGCCCTTCTTCACATATGTCCACGATTTCAAAGGAAGCACCCAGATCTGTTCAGAACTGGTGGTCAAGGACACCACATATACAAATGCCGTAGCTATAGCAAACTTGCTGGCTGACAGATTCAGTGAAAACTATACCCCTCAATCCCCCCCATCAGTAAATCAAGACCTCCTCAATACCTGACCCCTTTCCCTTATATCTAGGGAACAGGTCATCACTGCTCTCTCAAAGGCAAAAAATACAGCCTTCATGGGACTCGATAACATCCCAGGCTGCATCCTACGTGAACTCAGGCAGGAACTTGCAGCACCATTAGGCACCCTATTCAACCAAAGCCTGAGTACCAGTTTTGTCTCAGCTGAGTGGAGGACAGCTACTGTCATCCCTTTACACAAAGGTGGAGTGTCATCCATTCTGGGAAATTATAGACCCATCACCCTAAGTAGCCTGATCTGCAAGTCCATGGAACGGATTATCATGGACCTCATTAACAAGGACATTGGCAACCTAAAAACATTTGATCCCACACAGTTTGGCTTCATCAAGGGGAGGTCATGTCTGCTAAATTTGGTTGACTTCTTTGAGACAGTCACCAAAGCCATGGATGAGGGGAAGACGGTGCACACCGCCAACCTTGACTTGGCCAAAGCTTTTGACACTATTAGGTTCATAGGTTGGTACTGAGCTATCTGCCCGAAGGCATATATTAGCCCAGCCACATTTTGCGGTATTCACTGCCCCTTTAGTAGTTCCCTAGACCCTTGTACTAGCAGCTAGTACCCTTGGCCCCTATCTAGTAGTGCTGTTGGTGTGATCCCCGGTGTGAACTTTCTGTTACCCATCCACTCATCAAGGTTCCTCTTGAAGAGTGATAGTGAGGGTCTCTGTCTTATGTAGATCGGGACCCTGTTCCATAGTAAGGGAAGTCTCTGCGAAGGGAATCTATCCCTCCAGCATGTTCTATTCATTGTTGTGTTGAGGTTTATATCCCTAGAGCATGTAGATCAAGTAGATTTGGTTTTGCTAAGATGGAGCATGTTCAACATTTCTGGGTTGGACATGGCTCTGTATGTTAGACAGAGATCACCTCTGAGAAAGCGGTATGCAACAGAGAACAGTCTTAGCTTTTTCAATCGTGCTGCATAGGGAAACTGTTTGAGGCCAGTAATTCTCTTGGTTAGGTACCTCTGTGGTCTCTCCAGATGCTGGAGATGTCTAGCCAGGTACATTCCAATTGGTGCATTGTACTCAATAATGGGTCTGATGAGGGAAGAGTAGAGGGGCACCATTACATCGTTAGATCTTGATGCGAACCCTTTCATGATCAGATGGGTCACATAGAAGGATTTTCTAACCACTTTGGCAACATGGTTATCAAAAGAAAGCTGGCTATCTACTTGGGTCCCTAGATCCCTTATTTCTTCTTCAGATTTCATGGGATTATCTCCTATGTTGTAGTTTGCGGGTACTCTGTTTTTTCCAAAGGGGATTACTATGCATTTTTTTTTGCATTTAGCTTGAGACCATCGCTTTGACACCATGCATCAGTCTCATTTAGGCCCTTCTGGAGGATCTCCATGTCGGCCGGACTCTATTATAGCACCCAGTTTGCAGTCGTCCGCAAAATTAGTCAGCCACAGCCCTTCCATGCTTGCCTGTACTTCTGAGAAGTATATGCCAAACAGGAGGGGCCCCAGGACAGAGCCCTGAGGCACACCACTCGTTACTGGTCTGGATTCTGACATAGATCCCACTACTCTTACTTTATGGGATCTGTCTGAGAGCCAGTTTGTGATCCATCTTGTGATGTAAGGGTTTATGCCCAGGCTGGTGAGCTTATCAATAATACCTGAATGGGGAATGGTGTCAAATGCTTTAGCAAGGTCAAGGTAAGCTGTGTGTACCTCCTTTCCCTTATCTATAGCCTGAGTAACTGTCTCAAAGAAATCCACCAGGTTCAGGAGGCATGATCTGCCCTTGATGAAGCCGAACTGTGTGGAGTCCTATTCACCATTTCAGCATAATAGATAAACTCTCTCAACTAGGCAACAATCCATATGTTACCAGATGGGTAGCAAACTGGCTCACTGATAGAATCCACGTAGTCAAAATAGGGGAAGCTGCCTCAAACAGTAGACCCGTAACAAGTGGCATATCCCAGGGTTCAGTCTTGGGGCCTCTGTTATTTGGGATATACTTTTCTGAGGTGTAGGCCAAAACCAGTTGGCTATGGCTGACCAAGTTTGCAGATGAATGCAAGCTGGGTGCTGTCATCAGTTCCCCTAGTGATGTAGATATCCTCCAAGAGGGTCTCACTCAGACAAATGACTGGTGCCAGAAACATGGCCTCAAGCTGAATACCACAAAATCCATCATCATCCCCCTTTGGAGAGAATGATGTCCCCACAGATTATCACATTAATAACAACGTCCTAAGCATGCAATCAGTCGTGAGGGATTTGGGCACCCAGATTGATAGCAACTGACTTTTGACCACCATGTTGCTTTAGTTGTACAGAAAGCCTTCTGCATGACTCACCTCATAAGTAAGGGTATCTCATCCAGGGACAAGGATGTCATAACATCCCTGTATTCTTCCCTTATAAGGCCCATTATTGAGTACAACACCCCTTTCAGCATGTACTTTGCAAAGCACATGCAGCAGCTGGAGAGACCACAGAGGTTCCTCACCAGGACAATCCAGGGCTTCAAACAGCTACCATACACAGATAGGCTAAAAGCCCTATCCCTCTATTACATTTCATACAAACTCCTCAGAGGTGACCTCTGTCTGGCATACAAGGTGATCACGGACCCCACCTTGATGGGACTGCTGCATATCCACAAGTCAAGCTCCATTCAAGTAACCCACATGCGTGGCCTCAACCTGGTCTGTGACATCAACAAGAGTTGTTGGTGGGATAGATTTGTGTCCCAGAGACTCCCCTATCTATGGAATAGACTGCCTCTCCACATCAAGCAGAGTACCTGTAAGTACAGTAAGTGCAATCTGGATAACTAGATGGGAAACAGAAAATATACTCCTGGGATTCCACCCATGTCCCTGCTGGACAGGGGCATTGGGTGCTGATTTGTCTAAACATGGGCTAAACTCTTGGCTAGACTTATAAGGGTCTCAGGGCCAATAGCTTAGTAACCTCCTATGATTCTATGATCCTGTGATTACTCTGACAATGACTTTTCCTGCCTCCCACCATGGCATATCACACCATACCCCTCAATATCATGTAGAGTTTTCAGATATGAAAATACAATCATAAATATGAAAATATGAGTAACGTGACAAAGAGTGGTTAATTTCTCTGATGCAGAATATTGTAGATTAATAATCGTCATGTCATTTTGTTAATAACACCACACATTTTTGAATATCGCTTATTATTATTAGGTAACTCACTTAATTAAAGAAGCCAGACACAGAAAAGGTCTGGATGTCATAAGGTGCTATGGGTGTTAACTGGGGGTGTACAATAAGGTGCTATAGGCTTGTATGAATTAATGAAAGTCAAAAGGAAAGTTACTTTCTGTTATGTGTCTAAACGTTTACCACAAATTCTTTCCACACATTTCAAATACCAAAACTTAAATCCTCATTTAGTATTTAAGACTCTACACTCCATTACAGCAGTGAATTCTTCCTTACAAACCTGAACTCAGCCTTACAGTCAGTTTGCCAGAGTGTTCTTTCAGGTCCAGTATTAAGTTAACATTCAGTGGCAAACTGTGTTGCTGATTTCATAACAGCTCTTTGATTCAAGCCTTTATTTGAACACAGAGTATGTTCTAAGAAACTGTTGTCATACAATGCAGAGATGGCACATTAATCTCCCAAAGCCTGAGAATGTGCAAGTAAATTCAAACAACTAAACCCTAATGGTTTCTTTCTGCTATGGACAGAACACCAAATGAATGATGTGTGAGCTACTCTCAACTGTTATCAGACGTGCACAGTATGCAACAAATGTCAAGGTCTGCAAAGCATGCAGCAAATGACAAGGTGTGCACAACATGCAACAAATGTCAAGGTGTGCACAGCGTGAACCAAACACCAAGTTGTGCATAACATACAGCAAATGTCAAGGTGCAAAGCATGCAACAAACATCAAGGTGTGGAAAGCATGCAGCCAGCATCAAGGTGTGCACAGCATACAACTAATGACAAGGTGTACAGTATGAAACAAATGTCAAGATGTGCACATCATGAAACAAGCACCAAGTTGTGCACAACATGCAACTAGCATCAAATTGTGCACAACATACAGCAAATGTCAAGGTGCACAGCATGCAACAAGCACCAAGTTGTGCACAACATACAGCAAATTTCAAGGTGCACAGCATGCAACAAACATCAAGTTGTGCACAGCATACAGCAAATGTCAAGGTGCATAGCATGAAAACAAACACCAAGGTGTGCACAGCATGCAACACACACTAAGGTATATACAGCATGCAACAAATGTCAAGGTGTGCACAGCATACAACAAATGTCAAGGTCTGCACAGCATGCAACAAATGACAAGGTGTGCACAGTATGCAACATACATCAAGGTCTGCACAGCATTCAACAAATGTCAAGGTGTGCATATCATATACAAATGTCAAGGTGTGCACAGCATATACAAATGTCAAGGTGTGCACAGCATATACAAATGTCAAGGTATGCAAGCATGCAACAAATGATAAGGTGTGCGCAGTATGCAACACACATCAAGGTGTGCACAACATGCAACAAACATCAAGGTGTGCTCAGCATGAAACAAATGTCAAGGTGCACACAGCATGCAAAAAATGTCAAGGTGTGCACATCATGCAACAAATTTCAAGGTACACACAGGATTCAACATGGTTAGGTGTGTACAGCATGTAACAAGTGACAAGGTATGCACAGCTTGCAATAAATGACAAGGTGCACATGGCATGCAACAAATGACTAGATATGGACAGCATGCAGCAAATTACAACACGTGCACACTATGCAACAAATGACAAGGTCTATACAGCATGCAACAAATATCAAGGTGCACCTTTGTGCATTCGGGCCCATGTCAATTTGCTAAAAACTAATATACTGAAAGTGATGCTGCTGTGTGTAGAAAACTGAAATGTTAAAATGCAGAAGTCAAAATGCCTATACCCCCTATATATGTAGAGAGCTGAACTTGCTGAAATTGATACAACTTTGGACTCGGTCTGGTACTTTAGCCACACTTTATATATGTTGCAAAATGACACTCGTGTTGCAGCCATTTTAGGACAAATGGTGGTGTTTGACAATCAGCAAGGTGGGGAATAGTGCTAATATTTTGAACTGTTGCATATCATTACTTTAGATCTTTAGTGGAACTCTTAAAGGTTACATGACATGGGTCCAAAGAGAAATGGACAGAGAACTAAGAACGGTCTTTTTAAGGAGCTGAAGAGAGTGTGTTATATACTTTACTTTAGCAGTTATTGCTCAGTTGTGTAGATTTCTGAGCATGAAGAGTTCTACTATGGCTGCTTTGAAGTCATTGACAAATCTTAAGTAGGTGTCAATAAGTTAAACTTTAGGAGAAACTGGCCATGATCTGGTAATTCCATGTTTGTGGATCAGAGTATTCAGAAATGAAGATCCAGAAAATCCTTACAAATCTCAGATGATATCTGATGAGAATGACCAGACAAGCATTCATAGGATGGATGATTAACCAAACTCCTAACTCCTGCAGATGAATTAATGCCTCAGACTAGACTAGTAGACATAGACAAATACTTGACTAGACCAGTGGATAGATGACCCTGATCAACCAATACCCATAAGATGAATACATAACCAAACTAACTCCCATAGATGAAATAATACTAGAGACCATTACCCACAGGCAGAAGCTTGCCCAGGCCAGCTGTTGAATGACCACAACCAATTAATACCCATAAATAGATACATGAGCAGACATACGCTCAACAACTGAAAGATGATCAGACGTATAATCAGAGAAGTTCATTTCTGAATTATCTCCAGAAAGGAAAGGATTACAATAGTTGTCCAGTAGCTATAATGGCTGACTATGACTCTAGACAGATGATGGATTCCAGCACAACATATTACCAGTGAACATTTCATAGCCAGATGACCACATCAGAGACACTGCTGAACCCATGAGGGAAGACTATATGTTAAGGGAACAGTCCTCTTTTTTCTTTTGTACTGAACCATTTTCTCTTCAAGGTTGCTCTGACCATCCAGACGTCAACAGGAGGCCTCCTCAGTCTCCTCCTTCTGCTGCCTGTCATTTGGTTAAATGATAATTCTGATTAAAGCCAAATGACTTAAGAAAAACAGCTGAAAATCAATTTAGTTGAATGATAATTTCATTGAAATTCAGTTTCCCTGAATGTTGTATACATACATTTACTTCTCTGATGCAGAAGTGGAGATATGTAGAGGTGTATGAAGAAGCTTCAGCAGGTACCTGTGGTTACCTATACATAATCACTTCTTATGTGTTTGTGGTACCTGTGGTTACCTATACATAATCACTTCTTATGTGTGTGCGGTACCTGTGGTTACCTATACATAATCACTTCTTATGTATTTGTGGTATCTGTGGTTACCTATACATAATCACTTCTTATGTGTGTGCAGTACCTGTGGTTACCTATACATAATCACTTCTTAAGTGTGTGTGTGGTACCTGTGGTTACCTATACATAATCACTTCGTATGTGTTTGTGGTGCCTGTGGTTACCTATACATAATCACTTCTTATGTGTGTGTGGTACCTGTGGTTACCAATACATAATCACTTCTTATGTGTTTGTGGTATCTGTGGTTACCTATACATAATCACTTCTTATGTGTGTGCAGTACCTGTGATTACCTACACATAATCACTTCTTATGTGTGTGTGGTACCTGTGGTTACCTATACATAATCACTTCTTATGTGTGTGCAGTACCTGTGGTTACCTATGCATAATCACTACTTATGTGTATGTGGTACCTGTGGTTACCTGTACATAATCGCTACTTATGTATGTGGTATATGTGGTTACCTATACATAATCACTACTTTTGTGTGTGTATGTGATACCTGTGGTTTCCTGTACATAATCACTACTTATGTGTATGTGGTACCCGTGCTTACCTATGCATAATCACCACTTATGTGTGTGTGTGTGTGTGTGTGTGTGTGTGTGTGTGTGTGTGTGTGTGTGTGTGTGTGTGTGTGTGTGTGTGTGTGTGTGTGTGTGTGTGTGTGTGTGTGTGTGTGTGTGTGTGTGTGGTACTTGTGGTTAGCTATACATAATAGGTTTATAGGTAGGTACTAGGCTATCTGCCTGAAGGCATTTATAAGCCTAACCAGAATGTGTTGGCTTTCGCTGCCCCCTTAGATTAGTTCTCTGTGCCTCTGTCCAGCAGAGCCACTGAAGTGATCCCCGGGGTAAACTTTCTGTTTTCCATCCACTTGTCAAGGTTTCTCTTGAAGAGGGTTAGCGAGGAGCTCTGCCTAATGTAGACTGGAATCTTGTTCCAGAGCATGGGAAGTCTCTGGGACAGGAATCTATCCCTCCAGCATGTCTTATTTATTGTTGTGGTGAGGTTTAGATCCCTGTAACGTGTGGCTCAAGGGGATATGGTTTTCTTTAGGTGGAGCATGTCCATCAATTCTGGGTTGGACATGGCCTTGTATGTCAGGCAGAGATCACCTCTGAGTAGGCGGTATGCAACTGAGTACAGCTGGAGTTTCTTCAGTCGAGCTGCATAGGGCATCTAGATAATTTATTCCAGGCATAAAAATTAAGCGCTAATTAGTAATCATAAAAAATGTGTTCAAATAATAAGAGCTTGACAATGATTGGCTCATCTACCCCCCCACCCATTACAAAACATGTTATAATATACTCATTACAAAATATTCAATGCTTGTGCATGAAGACTTTTAAAAAAATGCATTTTCATGTTTATATTCAACAATTTTACACAGAAATGTTCAATGTGATTAATATATGTTAAAACCAAAGCAAAAGAAGTATTGGAATGCATGTATATATATATATATATATATATATATATATATATATATATATATATATATATATATATATATGTTCTCATTTAGAACAATATGAAGGAATATAAAGGAATAAGGCATTTAAACCTTTCCTGCCTTTTCTTTCAGTATAGGTAATATAGTTAAATAATCATTTAAACCCGGAGGGAAGTTGGCAGCTAGTCTTAATTGCCATAAAAGTTCTTTCTTGTTTAAAGCATTTTGCCAGTCTCCCCCCCTAACCTCAATATGCACAAGATCCAGAATGGCACATTTAAATCCACAAAAATCAACACATTGGGTGCTGTGCGTATACAAAACATTAGTTTCCTTTTTATTTTTTATGTCGTATAAATGTTCGTATATTCTGGTTTTAAACAGCCTTTCTGTCTTCCCAATGTAAAAAGATGTGCAGGTATTACACCTGGCGATGTATACCAACGTACTTGAATAGCAGTTACCTCTTCTCAGGTAAATTACACTTAGTTTTATTGTCTAGGGAAATAGAATTGTCTTGTAGGATGTATGAACAATAAGTGCATCTACCACAGGGTCTACTACCATTTGAATTTGCATGTTCACCATGATTTTTATTTTTGTTTTCCAAAATTAATTTTAAATTAGGGCCAATTTTGGTTGAAAATATAGGTTTCTCACCTAAAACTTGAAAATTTTCATTATTAGTTTTAAAAATACTCCATTTTTTGTAACGTGTTTCCTTCACCTGTTGGTATAATGGACTGTATTGGACAACACATGCTTGTTGGAAATCAACTTTCTTCACATTCTCAATGGTTGTTCCTGTATTGTTTATTCTGTTCAAACCTCTCCCTAATAACGGAGTGTATTTTTTCCCCACTCAACTAGTACTCCACCAAGGATAGTTTCAATAAGCTCACCAGGGTACCTCCTCTCGAGGAACATGTCCTTCGGGTAAATGAATTCCTGAATTACGTCCTGTTTAAAGATGTCATTCTGGCAACCCTGATGGCTTGTCCCTTGATAATACTTTTCTTTTGTGACATAGGCTGATGGCTGTCAAAATGTAGATAACTATTGCAAAAAGTTTTTTTATGATAGATTTTAGAAATAAACTTTTCATAGTCCTTAATTATTGTGGTATCCAAATAATGGATTTCTTGTTTATGAAAACTGAATGTGAATTTTAAAAAATTGGTAGTTTAGTTTAAGTATTGGATGAATAATTGAATGGATGCCAGCGTTCCCTTCCATAAAACAAAAATATCATCCAAAAACCTACAATAAAATGCAGCATTGGAAAAAAACGCACTTTTAAAAACATGCTCACTTTCCCAACCTAACAGGACCAGGTTGGCATATGTAGGAGCACAGGCGGCTCCAATCGCCACTCCATTAACCTGCTGAAAGTATTCCACCTCAGAATATATGTAGTTATTTTCCAGGATAAATCCCATGAGTTCACATACTAAGCTAATCTTATCAGGGGGCAATTTTAAACAGGTGAAGAGTATTTCTTCTAAGAAATTTAACCCTTCTTGTTTTGGGATACAAGAAAACAAATCTTAGGTTCATAGGTTCATAGGTTCATACTAGGCTATCTGCCCTAGGGCATTTATAAGCCTAGCCAGAGTGTGTTTGGCTTTCGCCACCCATTTTAAATTAATTTTGCTATTCCCTTTTTCGAGGTTAGTATACTGTGCCTCTGTCTAACAGTGACACAGAAGTGATACCCGGGGTAAACCTACGATCTCCCATCCACTCATCAAGATTCCTCTTGAAGAGAGTCAATGAGGGACTCTGCCTAACCTGGACTGGGATTTTATTTCAGAGTGAAGGGAGCCTCTGGGTTATGAATTTGTCCCTCCAGCATGTCCTATTTATTTCAGTGCTGAGGTTCAAGTCTCTCGAGTACGTAGCTCGATGGGATTTGGATTTTTTGAGGTGCAGCATGTCCATTAATTCCAGGTTGGACATGGCTTTATACGTCAGGCACAGATCGCCTCTGAGCAGGTGGTATGCCACTGAGTAGAGCTGGAGTTTCTTTAACCAGGCAGCATATGGCATCTGTTTGAGCCCTTTGATCCTCTTGGTGAGGTACTTTTGGGGTCTTTCCAGTTGCTGCAGGTGTCTGGTAAGGTACATCCTAAAAGGGCATTGTACTCAATTATGGGCCTGATGAGGGATGAGTAAAGAGGCACGATGACCTCCCCTGATCTAGATGTGAATCCCTTCATGATTAGGTGGGCTATATAAAATGTTTTTCTAACCACTTTGGCCACGTGGTTGTCAAATGAGAGATTGCTATCAACTTGGGTCCCCAGGTTCCTAATTACTTCTTCTGTACTTAATGGATTACTACCTATGTGGTAATTTGTGGGCACTTTGTTTTTGCCAAAGGGGATGACTATACACTTTTTGGCATTTAGCTTGAGGCCATGGCTCTGGCACCAGTTGTCTGTTTCTATGAAGCCCTTTTGGAGGATGCTTGTGTAAGCTGGAGAGTCGATTATGGTGCCCAGTTTGCAGTCATCTGTGAACTTGGTCAGCCACAGTCCTTCCGTGTTGGCCTGTACCTCCGAGAAATATAAACCGAACAAGAGAGATCCCAGGACTGAGCCTTGTGGGACACGACTTGTAACTGGTTTGGAGTCTGACATGGCTCCAGCAATTCTAACCATGTGGGTTCTGTCCTTGAGCCAGTTTGCAACCCATCTAGTGACATAGGGGTTTATATTTAAGCTGGTGAGCTTATCTATAATGCCAGAGTGGGGTATTGTATCGAAGGCTTTTGTGAGGTCCAGGTAGGCTGTGTGGACCACCTTCCCCTCGTCAATGGCCTTGGTGACTGTTTCAAAAAAATCGACCAGGTTTCAGAGGCAGGATCTGCCCTTAACAAAGCCGAACTGGGTAGGATCTAGTGTCTGTAGGTCCCCAATATCTTTATTTATGAGGTCCATGATGATCCTTTCCATAGCTTTGCAGACCAAGCTAGTTAGGCTTATGGGGTGATAGTTTCCTGGATCCGTTGAGGCACCACCTTTGTGGAGAGGGACCACTGTTGCTGTACGCCACTCTTTGGGTACATATCCTGTAGTAAGGCTGAGATTGAACAGTAGTTTTACGTTTGGGTTTAGCTCTTCTTGGAGTTCATGTAGGACGCAGCCCGGGACACCGTCTGGTCCCATTGATGCTGTGTTTTTTGCTTTGGAGAGGGCAGCTCGTACCTGAGCATCTGAGATGTCTGGGGGGCAGCACTCTGCTGGGATAGATATTTGCCCTTTTGGTGGGGAGGGGGGGAGAAGTTTGCGCTGAATCTGTCAGCTAGGATGTTGGCAATGTCTGTGGGTTCGATGTATTTTTTTGTCATTTTGGAGTAATTCTGAGCATATCTGGGAATTCCCACCCAGGTTCCTAACATAACTAAAGAAAGCCTTGTGATTATCCTTAGTGTCCTGTGCAATCTTTCTCTCGAAGCTGGCCTTAGACGATTTTATGAGTGCCCGTAGTTTTTTGCTAATACTGATCAGAGATGCCTTCCCTTTTTGGGATTTTGCTCTATCATGTAGTAGCTTCCTCCTTCTATTGTATAGTTTGTTTATGGCTGGGGTCCACCAGACAGGACGTCTGCCTTTGGAGGATTGGGTCTTGGTTTTATTTGGGATTGCATGATCCATGCATTCCTAAAGGTGTTCATAGAATGCATTTATAAAGGATTCTGCGGTCTGGGCCGTATTTTCCACAGGCTCGGGGGCTTTGAAGGATTCCACCTCGGTTTTGAGGAGTGTGAAATTTGCTTTAGAGAAGTTTTTCACTGTGGTTTTCTGGGCAGGGGGTGGGGTCGGCATGTGAATATCCAGTGAGATTAGTTTATGGTCTGATACATCAGTGGTCAGAAAGACAGAATCAGCACACCACAGGTCTCTTTTTAATTGTCCCAAAAAATCCCAGGAATCTTTGACCAAATGTGGAAACTGTTCAACCACATATTTAACTTTTTTGTCAACATAAACAGCCAAATTATGTGTTTTCGAACCAGCAGCTGCCACAATGGGCCTGAAAGGTGGCATTTCAATATTTTTGTGTACTTTCGGTATACCGAAAATAACAGGAATTGTGGGATGTATATTCAAAAGAAAATCATAATCTATCTTGAAAATCCTCTGGTCCATAACATACTCATATAAAAAGCTGTCTATCCTTTGATAAGAAATATGTATTTCATTCCTAGAACATGTAGAATAATTTTCAGCATTAAACAGAATAGTTTGCATGATGTTTGTGTAGTCCTCAGAATTGTATAGTATAATTCCTCCACCCTTGTCCAGTGTCATAACACGTATACTTTTGTCCTCCCTCAAGTTTTTTAATAAATCTCTCTCATTTGCACTAAAGTTTTAGAAAATTCTTCTCTGGTTGACCCACATTTTATAAATATCTTCCTTGACAACCTTCTCAAAGGTAGTGATAAGGGGATGTAAGGGGGGATTATAAACACTACTTTTCTCAATGTTCTAGTAAGACAATTAGTAATGTAACTTTCTTCTTTACCTGAATGCATTATTTTTAAATTTAATTAAATTGTTGAATATAAACACGAAAATGCATTTTTTTTTAAATGCCTTCATGCACAAGCATTGAATATTTTGTAATGAATATATTATAACGTTTTGTAATTGGGGGGTAGAAGAGCCAATCATTGTCAAGCTCTTATTATTTAAACACATTTTTTATGATTACTACGTTATTCTGATGAAGTCAACTGGCATTGACGAAAGTGCTTAATTTTTATACCTGGAATAAATTATCTTTTGAGGACTCACAACATTAGTGCTCTTTATTGTTTTAATTGTTGTGGTTGAGCACTATTGCACCACTTTTTTGGTTTGGTTGCATAGGGCATCTGCTTGAGGCCAGTGATCCTCTTGGTGAGGTACTTCTGTGGTCTTTCCAGTTGTTGCAGGTGTCTTGCAAGGTACATCCCAAATGGAGCATTGTACTCTATGATGGGTCTGATGAGTGATGCATAGAGGGGCCCAATAACCTTTTTCGATCTGGATGCAAACCCTTTTGTGATTAGGTGGGCCACATAGAAGGATTTTCTAACCACTTTGACAATGTGATTATCAAAGGAGAGGTTACTATCTACTTGGGTCCCCAGATCCCTTATTACGTCTTCCGTATTTAGGGGGCTACCACCTATGTGGTAGTTTGTGGGTATTTTGTTTTTTCCAAAGGGGATGACTATGCACTTTTTGGCATTTAACTTGAGGCCATGGTTTTGACACCAGGTATCTGTCTCAGTGAGACCCTTTTGGAGGATGTCTATGTCAGCTGGAGAGTCAGTTATAGCTCCTAGTTTGCAGTCATCTGTGAACTTGGTTAGCCATAGTCCTCCTGTGCTTGCCTGTACCTCTGAGAAGTATATGCCGAACAGGAGGGGTCCTAGGACTGAGCCCTGGGAAACCCCACTTGTAACCGGTTTAGAGTCAGACCTAGCTCCTGCAACTCTTACCATGTGGGTTCTGTCCGTGAGCCAGTTGGCAACCCATCTCTTGATGTAGGGGTTTATGTTCAGGCTGGTGAGCTTGTCTATAATACCTGAGTGGTGAATGGTGTCAAAGGCCTTTGCAAGGTCTAGGTAGGCTGTGTGGACCACCTTTCCCTCGTCTATAGCCTTAGTAACTGTCTCAAAGAAGGCCACCAGGTTTAGGAGGCATGATCTGCCCTTATCAAAGCTGAACTGGGTAGGGTCCAGTGTTTGGAGGTTTCCAATGTCTTTGTTAATGAGATCCATGATGATGCACTCCATAGCTTTGCAGACCAAGCTAGTCAAGCTTATAGGGCGATAGTTCATGGGGTCTGTTGTGGCTCCACCTTTGTGGAGTGGAATAACTGTTGCTGTGCACCACTCTGTGGGCACATAGCCTGTGGAGAGGCTGAGTTTAAACAGTGTGTTTAGATGAGGGGTTAGTTCATCATTGAGCTTGTGTAGGATGCAGCCTGGGACACCGTCCGGTCCCATTGATGCTGTGTTTTTGGCTTTGGAGAGGGCTGTTTTAACCTGAGTGTCTGTGATTTCAAGGGCACTACATTCTTCTGGTATAGTTATGGGCCCTTTTGGGGCTGAGAGGGGGGTGAAGTTTGCACTGAACGTGTCTGCCAGGATGTTGACTATATCGGTTGGTTCAGTGTATTTTGTGCCATTCTGCACTAACTCCGAGCAGATCTGAACATTGCCACTTAGATTCTTGACATAGCTAAAGAATGTCTTGTGGTTATCTTTGGAGTCCATGGCAATTTTTCTTTCGAAGCTAGCCTTGGATGATTTTATGAGGGAATGTAGTTTCTTGCTGATACTGATCAGGGATGTCTTCCTTTCTTGGGATTTTACTCTTTTCTGTACTAGTTTCCTCCTTCTATTGTATAGCTTGTTTATGACAGGGGTCCACCAGACTGGTTTCCTTTTCTTGGAGGAGTGAGTCTTGTTTTTGTTTGGGATAGCATGATCCATGCATTCTTGTAGGTGCCCATAGAGTGCATTAATAAAGGATTTTGCAGCTTGGACAGCATTATCATTTAGCATGGGGGCTTTGAAACTTCCCACCTTGATCTTAAGTAACATGAAGTTTGCTTTTGATAGGTTTTTCACAGTGGTTTCTTTGACCGGGGGTGGTGGCAGAATGTGGATATCCAGAGTGATTAGTTTATAGTCAGATCTAACCAGCGAGGGGTTATCTCCGGTGTGGAATACTGGTCGCCCATGTTGGTGATGACCAGGTCCAATAAGTTGTCACCTCTGGTGGGGGTGTTGACCAGTTGATCTAGGGCATTTGAGTTTATAAATTCTAGGAAATGTTGGGCAAGGGAGTTTGTACTTGAGTAGTTCTCCCAGTTAATGTTTGGGTAATTGAAATCACCCAATATCAGGGTGTTTGGTAGGACCTTTATGTTTCCCAGTGTTTTCAGGAATGCGGAGTGGGGGTCCTGGAACATGGTGGGTGATCTGTAGCAAGCTATAATTTGAATAGCAGTTTTGCCCATTGTTAGTTGCACGTGGATGATCTCTGAAGCATTGTGCTGTGCCACTAACCTGGAGGTGTGGGTATCCTTGATGAATATGGATACTCCCCTGCCTTTTGTATTTCGGTCTGGGTTTTGTGGCCGAAATGTATGGTATGAGTTGTAGCCTGGTAGTGCTGGGGTGCTCTCTGGAGCATTAAACCAGGTTTCTGTTACTGCACATATATCAATTTTCTCCATACTGAGGAGTGCCTCCAGTGTATGCATTTTGAGGTTTAGACTTCTGGCATTGAGTAGCATTACCCTCAGTTTTTTGTTACTTGTGCTATTTACGGCAGTGGGTTTGCTTTTTGAGCCTTGCCTAAAAAAGGCATTATGGGTGTGGCAAGAGCCTTGGACAGTATTCGAAAGCCTAAGGGTGACAGGTGCAAGCCATCTTTAGTGAAGCAGCGTGGCTTGTCGAGCATGTCATCCCAGGCTGACAGACACTGGATCCCCTTTGAATGACACCAGAAGCTTAGCCAATGTTGAAATTGATAATTTTTTTCTCTATACCGTGGTATCATTCTTGGTGAGGGCAGGACGCTACTCAGAGTCAGGGTCATACCAGCCTGGGCTACGTGATCAGAGAGCTCCTCCAGGTCTCTTTTCATGTAGTCCAGGGAGGTATGGCTCAGGTCATTCACACCAACATGGACAATGACAGAGTCATATTTGTACTTGTTCTGGAGTGACCTGAGTGCTTATGTTATATGGTGGATCCTGGCACCCGACAGGCAGCTAACAGTAACCTTCTCCTTGTTCAGCCTAGTGAGTGGGACGTCAGTGTACCTGACTATAGAGTCACCACCTATTGCTAGTGTGTTGGGTATGTTATTTTGCCTTAAGGGCTGTGATTGTGTGGCACACTGGTTTTGTGAAGTATGTGTTTCATGGTTTGTGTTGGGAGGTGGAAGTTGCTTGGATGTCTGCTTTGGAGGTCTCTGTTGCTTCTGCAGATTTTTATTTAGAGCCTCAGAGTATGTTTTCATGTATTTATGTGTGCTTTTTGCCAGTGCTGGTTTCATAGGTCTATGTGAGACTGGTGGTGTGATGCAAGTAATTCCCTTCTCTTGACTGCTTGGTCCAGTCTTGGGTTGAGAGAGCTTAGCCTCCAGTTTGGCTGTATAATTGCATCTCTCTCATGTATTAGTGTTTGGTGGAAGGAGGAGAGGGTTGTCTGTGTACATGAGACAATTGTAACATTGCCTCAAAATGCCCAGATTCACCAGATGGACTGGAAAGTACACCGGAAACTGCCTTTTGGATATGCCTGGATAGGTACAGTGAACTGTTTTAATGATTGGCTGGTACGGTCGAATAGAGAGCCTTGTCCTTCTCTACAGTATAGGGGCTCTAGTGCTAAGGTTTATTAGTGCTTGCTATGAGTTTTGAGCAAGTGCCAGTATGAGAAGTGAATGGTTTGAGTGCTTAAGTTGAAAGTTTGTCTAGTTCCAAGGGAAAAATTGAAGAGTAGACTTTGTGGAGCCGGGAATACTTATACTTTAGCTAACCGGCACTGCCCGGTGCGCAAAACTGTGCTAATGCAGGTTTTATAGCAGGGAAATGAAAGAGATAGAAATTAGCCCAAAATGGCCAATAAACTACTAGTTTCTGGGCTGAAACCACTCCTCCAGGGACAGATAGGCTGCTCAATCCTCCCTCTCTCACAGTGAACAGAGAAACTTCCTTCTATCCAAGTAAGGTCTGGGCAAACACAGAAACTTGTAACACAGCCCTGAATTCAGCACTAACCTGAAAACTGGACTATACTAATTTAGAAATGTGGGAAAACAAGTATATTTATTTAGTTTTATTTGTTTTTTTTTCAGAAAATAAAGCAGATACATTCAAAAAACACTTTAAATGCACAGAAACGGCTATCACACTTGAGTGTGTCGCCTACAACAGTTAAAAATGTAATTTAAATACAAAAATGACTTTGTTAAAGTGCAGGCAGTAAAATAAGTACAATATGTAGCTGAAACAAGCTTTTTAAATCACAGAAACTCTAGAAAATTTACGTTTTAGGCAGAATTAGCTAAAGGCAGCAAAGAAAATGCAGAAAAATTATATTTAATCACACCAAAGTCTCTCTTCTGTCTCTCTGCTATTATAGAACTCTGCAGGGCACCAGGCAGGAGCTTGCTGAGCTGTATACACACACATATATATATATATATATATATATATATATATATATATATATATATAATATATCTAGTCACTACTTATGTGTGTGTGTGTGGTACCAGCGGTTACCTATGCATAATCATTACTTATGTGTGAGGCACCTGTGGTTACCTGTACATAATCACTACTTATATATGTGGTATATGTGGTTACCTATACATAATCACTAAGTGTATGTGTGTGTGTGTGTGTGTGTGTGTGTGTGTGTGAGCATGCGTGTGTGTGTGTGTGTGTGTGTGTGTGTGTGTGTGTGTGTGTGTGTGTGTGTGTGTGTGTGTGTGTGTGTGTGTGTGTGTGTGTGTGTGTGTGTGTGTGTGGTACCTGTGGTTGCCTATACATAATAACTACTTATGTTTCTGTAGTACTTCTGGTTACATATACAAAATCACTAGATATGTATCTGTGTGGCATCTGTGGTTACCTAGACATAATCACCACATATGTGTGTGTGTGTGTGTGTGTGTGTGTGTGTGTGTGTGTGTGTGTGTGTGTGTGTGTGTGTGTGTGTGATTACCTATACATAATCACTACTTATGGGCGTGTGGTACCTGTAGTTACCTATACATAATCACTACTTACATGTATGTGGTACCTGTGCTTACCTATACATAATCACTACTTATGTGTATGTGTTTGTGGTACCTGTGGTTACCTATACATAATCACTACTTATGTGTGTGTGTGTGTGTGTGTGTGTGTGTGTGTGTGTGTGTGTGTGTGTGTGTGTGTGTGTGTGTGTGTGGTACATGTGGTTACCTATACATAATCATTACTTATGTGTGAGGCACCTGTGGTTACCTGTACATAATCAATACTTATGCATGTGGTATATGTTGTTACCTAAACACAACCACTACTTGTGTGTGTGTGTGTGTGTGTGTGTGTGTGTGTGTGTGTGTGTGTGTGTGTGTGTGTGTGTATGGTACCTGTGGTTGCCTATACATAATCATTACTTTTGTGTGTGTGGTACCTGTGGTTACCTATATATATACTACTTACATTTCTGTAATACTTCTGGTTACATATACATAATCACTATATATGTATCTGTGTGGCACCTGTGGTTACCTATACATAGTCACCACTTACATGTGTGTCTGTGTGTGTGTGTGTGTGTGTGTGTGTGTGTGTGTGTGTGTGTGCGTGTGTGTGTGTGTGTGTCTGTGTGTGTGTGTGTCTGTGTGTGTGTGAGTTGTACCTGTGGTTACTTATACATAATTACTACTTGTATGTGTTATTTGTGGTTACCTATACATAATCAGTACTTATGTGTGCGTATTACTTGTGGTTACCTATACATAATCAGTATTTATGTCTGTGAGTGGTACCTGTGGTTAGCTATACATAATCACTACTTATGTGCATGTGGGACCTGTGGTTACCTATACATAATCACTACTTATGTGTATGTGCTATTTGTGGTTACCTATACATAAGCACTGCTTTTGTGCATGTGGTACCTGTGGTTACCTATACATAATCACTACTTATGTTTGTGTAGTATTTGTGGTAACCCATACATAATCACTACTTATGTGTGTGTGGTACCTGTGGCTACCTATACATAATCACTACTTTGTGTGTATGGTACCTATGGTTACCTATACATAATCTCTGCCTATGTGTGTGTGGTACGTGTGGTTACCTATACATAATCACTACTTATGTGTGCATGGTATTTGGGGTTACCTCTACATAATCACTACTTACATGTCTGTGGTATCTGTGGTTACCTATACATAATCACTACTTATGCATCTGTGTGGCACCTTTAGTTACCTATACATAATTACCACGTGTGTGTGTGTGTGTGTGTGTGTGTGTGTGTGTGTGTGTGTGTGTGTGTGTGGTACCTGTGGTTTCCTATACATAATTGCTACTTTTGTGTGTGTTATTTGTGGTTACCTATACATAATCACTACGTGTGTGTGTGTGTGTGTGTGTGTGTGTGTGTGTGTGTGTGTGTGTGTGGTTACCTATACATAATCACTACTTATGTGTATGTGGTACCTGTGGTTATCTATACATAATCACTACTTATGTTTGTGTAGTATTTGTGGTAACCTATGCATAATCACTACTTATGTGTGTGTGTGTGTGTGTGTGTGTGTGTGTGTGTGTGTGTGTGTGTGTGTGTGTGGTGTCTGTGGTTACCTGTACATAATCACTACTTATGTATGTGGTATATGTGGTTACCTACACATAATCACTACATATGTGTGTGTGGTACCTGTGGTTACCTGTACAAAATCACTACTTATGTGTATGTGGTACCTGTGCTTACCTATACATAATCACTATGTATGTGTATGTGTACCTATTGTTACCTGTACATAATCACTACTTATGTGAATGGGGTTCCAGTGCCTGCCTATACATATTCATTAATTATGTGTGTGTGGTACCTGTGGTTACCTATACATAATTACTACTTATATGTATATGGTACCAGTGCTTACCTATACATAATCACTACTTATTTGTATGTGGTACCTGTGCTTACCTATACATAGTCACTATTTATGTGTGTGTGTGTGTGTGTGTGTGTGTGTGTGTGTGTGTGTGGTACCTGTGATTACCTATACATAATCACTACTTATGGGTGTGTGGTACCAGTGGTTACCTATACATAATCACTACTTACATGTATGTGGTACCTGTGCTTACCTATACATAATCACTACTTATGTGTATGTGGTACCTGTACTTACCTATACATAATCATTACTTATGTGGGCATTGTACCTATGGTTACCTATACATAATCACTACTTATGTGTATGTGGTACCTGTCCTTATCTATACATAATCACTACTTATGTGTATGTGGTACCTGTGCTTACCTATACATAATCACTACTTTTGTGTGTGTTTTACCTGTGGTTACCTGTCCATAATCACTACTTATGTATGTGGTATATGTAGTTACCTATACATAATAACTGCTTATGTGTGTGTGATACCTGTGGTTACCTGTACATAATCACTACTTATGTGTATGTGGTACCTGTGCTTACCTATACATAATCACTAATTGTGTGCGTGTGTTTGTGTGTGTGTGTGTGTGTGTGTGTGTGCGTGTGTGTGTGTGTGTGTGTGTGTGTGTGTGTGTGTGTGTGTGTGTGTGTGTGTGTGTGTGTGTGTGTGTGTGTGTGTGTGTGTGTGTGTGTGTGTGTGTGTGTGTGTGTGTGTGTGTGTGTGTGCATGTGTGTGTGCATGTGTGTGTGTGGTACCTGTGGTTACCTATACATAATCACTACTTATGTGTGTGTGTGGTACATGTGGTTACCTGTACATAATCACTACTTATGTGTATGTGGTACCTGTGCTTACCTACACATAATCACTATGTATGTGTATGTGTTTGTGTTACCTGTGGTTACCTATACATAATCACTACTTATGTGTGTGTGTGTGGTACCTGTGGTTACCTATACATAATCATTACTTATGTGTGAGGCACCTGTTGTTACCTGTACATAATCAATACTTATGCATTTGGTATATGTTGTTACCTAAACACAACCACTACTTGTGTGTGTGTGTGTGTGTGTGTGTGTGTGTGTGTGTGTGTGTGTGTGTGTGTGTGTGTGTGTATGGTACCTGTGGTTGCCTATACATAATCATTACTTATGTGTGTGTGGTACCTGTGGTTACCGATACATAATCGTTACTTATGCGTGTGTGGTACCTGTGGTTACCTATACATAATCACTACTTACATTTCTGTAATAGTTCTGGTTACATATACATAATCACTACATATGTAACTGTGTGGCACCTGTGGTTACCTATACATAGTCACCACTTATGTGTGTGTGTGTGTGTGTGTGTGTGTGTGTGTGTGTGTGTGTGTGTGTGTGTGTGTGTGCGTGTGAGTTGTACCTGTGGTTACTTATACATAATTACTACTTGTATGTGTTATTTGTGGTTACCTATACATAATCAGTACTTATGTGTGCGTATTACTTGTGGTTACCTATACATAATCAGTACTTATGTCTGTGAGTGGTACCTGTGGTTAGCTATACATAATCAATACTTATGTGCGTGTGGGACCTGTAGTTACCTATACATAATAACTACTTATGTGTATGTGCTATTTGTGGTTACCTATACATAATCACTACTTATGTGCATGTGGTACCTGTGGTTACCTATACATAATCACTACTTATGTTTGTGTAGTATTTGTGGTAACCTATACATAATCACTACTTATGTGTGTGTGGTTCCTGTGGCTACCTATACATAATTAGTACTTATGTGTGTATGGTACTTATGGTTACCTATACATAATCACTGCCTATGAGTGTGTGGTGCGTGTGGTTACCTATGCATAATCACTACTTATGTGTGCATGGTATTTGGGGTTACCTCTACATAATCACTACTTACATGTCTGTGGTATCTGTAGTTACCTATACATAATCACTACTTATGCATCTGTGTGTCACCTTTAGTTACCTATACATAATTACCACGTGTGTGTGTGTGTGTGTTTGTATGTGTGTGTGTGTGTGTGTGGTACCTGTGGTTTCCTATACATAATTGCTACTTGTGTGTGTGTTATTTGTGGTTACCTATACATAATCACTATGTGTGTGTGTGTGTGTGTGTGTGTGTGTGTGTGTGTGTGTGTGTGTGTGTGTGTGTGTGTGTGTGTGTGTGTGTGTGGTACCTGTGGTTACCTATACATAATCACTACTTATGTGTGTGTGGTACCTGTGGTTACCCCTACGTAATGATTACTTATGTGTGTGTGTGTGTGTGTGTGTGTGTGTGTGTGTGTGTGTGTGTGTGTGTGTGTGGTGTCTGTGGTTACCTGTACATAATCACTACTTATGTATGTGGTATATGTGGTTACCTACACATAATCACTACATATGTGCGTGTGGTACCTGTGGTTACCTGTACAAAATCACTACTTATCTGTATGTGGTACCTGTGCTTACCTATACATAATCACTATGTATGTGTATGTGTACCTATTGTTACCTGTACATAATCACTACTTATGTGAATGTGGTTCCAGTGCCTGCCTATGCATAATCATTAATTATGTGTGTGTGGTACCTGTGGTTAACTATACATAATTACAACTTATATGTATATGGTACCTGTACTTACCTATACATAATCACTACTTATTTGTATGTGGTACCTGTGCTTACCTATACATAATCACTATTTATGTGTGTGTGTGTGTGTGTGTGTGTGTGTGTGTGTGTGTGTGTGTGTGTGTGTGTGTGTGTGGTACCTGTGATTACCTATACATAATCACTACTTATGGGTGTGTGGTACCTGTGGTCACCTATACATAATCACTACTTACATGTATGTGGTACCTGTGCTTACCTATACCTAATCACTACTTATGTGTATGTGGTACCTGTACTTACCTATACATAATCATTACTTATTTGGGCGTTGTACCTATGGTTACCTATACATAATCACTATGTATGTGTATGTGGTACCTGTGCTTACCTATACATAATCACTACTTTTGTGTGTGTTTTACCTGTGGTTACCTGTCCATAATCACTACTTATGTATGTGGTATATGTAGTTACCTATACATAATAACTGCTTATGTGTGTGTGATGCCTGTGGTTACCTGTACATAATCACTACTTATGTGTATGTGGTACCTGTGCTTACCTATACATAATCACTACTTGTGTGCGTGTGTTTGTGTGTGTGTGTGTGTGTGTGTGTGTGTGTGTGTGTGTGTGTGTGTGTGTGTGTGTGTGTGTGTGTGTGTGTGTGTGTGTGTGTGTGTGTGTGTGTGTGTGTGTGTGTGTGTGTGGTACCTGTGGTTACCTGTACATAATCACTA